>NC_056741.1:1588761633-1589037974 GCF_019279795.1 Protopterus annectens
ACTCCACACAGAGAGCACCCCAGCCAAGAATTGAACCAGAGAACCTCTTGTGAAGTGACAGCACTAACTGTTACACCACTGTGCTGTCTGCAGTCTGAGATGATATATTTGTTATCAATTTGAAACTATGATGCAAATGGAAAATACCAGTTTAGATGCTGAGAAGAGAGGACTATAGATGTGGGCTTTGTATCAGAAGTTAAAGCAATCATATGTGATGTGCCAGGCTGCAAGTTTTATATGTAATATACTAAGTAGGTAAGAAGTTGCCTCCTGGGCAAATTATTTGTTGCCTGTTGGTAAAGGTAGGTTGTAGATACCAGGAGAGAGAGGTCTGAAACAGTCGAGAAAAGTATAAATCATTTGATAGTGGAGATCACAATAGAATTACTAGTGAAGTTAAACATACATGCAACAGAAATATAAATTATGCTATTTTCTGCAAATGGAATATGAAGGAGGCACTAGCATAATTCCACATACAGGCTTAACAGATTTGTCAGAAGGGGTTCTTCCTCAATTAACTGTATCAGTATTACTAGAAGATAGATGAAAGATCCTTTTTGCTGTATATGACACTGAGTGGAAAATATACAGAAAGTATAGAAGTACAGGCAAGGATGAAGAAAATGATAGAAGTAGAATTTAACATCAATAAATGGGAGACTGTCTGATACCCAGATATGCTTCTAAGTCTTACAGTTTTTAGAAAATTTGCATGGGAGTATATTTGCAAGTCCTTTTATACATATAAAATGTTGAAGACGATGGTCTGAAATGTAGATGCTCAATGTTGGAGGTAGGAACAAGTAGAGATGGATATAAGGAATACCGTTTTCTGATCCGGTTCACCTTTACTAACATTTGGAAGAAGCATTGGCATATTTAATTTCTTGCATTTTTACAAAAGCATACAGACATTGCAAAACAACTTTAGTAGTATAGGATAAGCATACTAAATATAATCTTAAAGACAGTGGAGTATTGTTTTTGCTAATGTTAGTAGCTAGGAAAACAGTTACTCAATGATGGAAATATAAATTGCCACTACAATTAAAGATGTTATCGTGAAATGAATTAGAACAGGCAGAAAGCTGAATGCCTAGGAAAATCTCATGGCAAAAGTATGTATCTAAGTGGTTAACTTGGAAACATTATAGAGAAACAATCAAGGCTAAAGTGCCTCGTGGAAGGGCTGAATAAGAGGTTGGTAGAAACCTTTGAGTAGTTATGACAGGGAATCACAGAGCTGCCTTTCAAGACAGCAGATTGCTTTTGCCAAATAAAAAGTATTCTGCATGCAAAATAGATATGAATAACTAAGTAGGGACATATTGCATGCATACACAGAAAGCTACATTTTAAGGTTCTAGATGACAAATGACAAAGGCATATGAATCAGGGTAAAGGAACAGCCTTGCATTTAATTATGCAAAATTCATGAGAACATGTTCACCAGCTACAACAGGTAGCATGGATATCTGTAGGCACTGATATGCCATTCCCCCAGATTTACTAATCTTCCATGCAGGACTAATCTAGTCCTGCACTGAAGTGGCCGCTCAGGAGCAGGACTGCAGCGTGCCATGCATAGGCTTACATGGAGTATGTATGAGTGCAGGGGGCATGTCTGAGAGCAGAGCCCACAGAATAAACATGCCCCTGCAATGTTGAACAACAGAAAGAGGAAATAAATGAGCGATACCACTCATAGGTGTCCACATATCTCTAACAACAGTCCCCCATGTGTACAACAGCAACAGGACATAAAGATGAAAAAAGAAACCCCCATATTGGTGAGTACAGCTAACCGTAGGTGCGCAGGTGTGCCCAATGCTTAGCCACAGTGAAAGCAGCCTAAAAGGCTGAAGAAGTTAACAAGGATGATATATGCAAATGAAGCATGTCAGCAATAGTGTAGTGGGAAGAGCATTCGCCTAACAAGTAGGCATTCCCAGCGCAGCACAGTCCATTTTACATGGCAAAGCATGGTATAAGCAAAATCTGTAATGCAAAACCCACTACATAACACACATTTTTATAAACAGGAGTGTTGCAGGAAATGCACATGTGAAGAGTCAGTATCATAAAGAACAAGACAGCAGTAAGCAGGCGTAAGCAGGCGTAAGCACAGATAAGCAGTAGTAAGCATATGTAAACACTAGTAAGCATGTGCAAGTGCATTTGCGCAGGGTTAAGCACTGCCGACACAGATTAAGCAAAGGAGAAGCCAACTGGGTGGAAGACAGTGTGACCGGAAGTTAGCAGTGCTTACCTCTGCACAAACCCGCTTACTGCAAGGCCCGAACCCAGCACATCATACACAAAGTGATTTACCAGTAAGCCATAGTAGATGTACATAACCCTCTTAGTTTCACAAACATATCATCCAGTACAATCAGTCAACAGCACAGGAAATGTAGTAATATCATACCACACAACCTCGTAATGCAAGAATTCTGGACAAAGTTTGCCAAACTGTGGGTACAAATAGGGCTATCTGTCAAATACTGTTCTAATACACTTAAAACATTGCTAGTTACACAGTTATATGTACTAGAACACATATTTTGAAGGAGATGAAACATCTGAAACATGAATGTGTTGGCATGAGTGACTGACTTCAATCCTAAGACCATCTATGTCAATTGCCAAGAGAATGAGGTACAGGCCAAACATATAAGCCAAACATGCATGGACATATGGACAGATATATATCTGTAAATGTAGACAGATAGACAGCTATAGGTATATATATATATATATATATATATATATATATATATATTTATATATATATATGTGTGTGTGTGTGTGTGTGTGTGTGTGTGTGTGTGTGTGTGTATATATATATATATATATTTATTTATTTATTTATTTTATTTTATTTTATTTATTTATTTATTTATTTTTTTATTTTACATTTGTTAACCGGGAGAGTCCGACTGGATACATGTCCATTTTCAGCGGAGGCCCGGGGAGAAAAGCTCCAGGTACATAACAGACATATGAACATTGTTACTGCAAAAAAAGGAAGATAGTTGAGTTCTAAATACAATATAAAGATACATTACATCTTGGGAAAAAAATAACAGCAACCCACCAAACATACTCATATTATTTATTTATTTAAATTTGTTGACCGGGTGTGTCCGACTGGACGTAGGTCCATTTTCAGCAGAGGCCCGGGGAGAAAAGCTCCACAGTTAAAATAAACAGACAGTAGTTACATTGGATTACATAGCGATTAACAATTTAACATAGCAATTACTTACAACATATTTACAGATGAAGAACATAGTACA
The DNA here is from genome assembly GCF_019279795.1 of Protopterus annectens. Classification (NCBI taxonomy): domain Eukaryota; kingdom Metazoa; phylum Chordata; order Ceratodontiformes; family Protopteridae; genus Protopterus; species Protopterus annectens. The sequence goes on from NC_056741.1 coordinate 1,588,764,939, forward strand.
TCAGTAGACAACTAGAATCTTTATCTGTGAAGTACATAACAGACATTAACAAATGTTACAATGAGAAGCTCCTGCTGTATAATAAGTACTAGGCTTATGAGCATCTGAGCTTGCTATAATCAAGGTAGTTAGTGGAGTGGAAAGAAAGGTAGTGGTTGGATGGGGTGGATGATATTAGAGTGGGAGTAAGGGCATAGCCAGCATGTTTTAGGTGTGCTTTTAGTAAAGTTTTGAAGTAGGTGCATGATGGTGGAGGTAATTGTGGGTGGGAGTGAGTTCCATAATTTGGCTATGTGGCAGGCGCTTAGTGCTTCACCAGCAGAGTTATTGGCTTTAGTGATCTGCAAGTGATTTTTGTTGCTGGATCTTAGTGGTCTGGTGATGCGATAGGGTTGGAGTAGATTCTGGAGGGATGGAACATTTAGTTGATGGTTTATTAGTTTGTGGGCGAGTGAGAGTTGATACCACTGAAGGAGGTGAGGGAGTTCAAGCCAGCCCAGTTCAGCAAGTGAGAGACAGTGGTGACTACAGTAGGATGCCCCTGTGGTGAATTTGGCGATTTTGTTGTAGCAGGTCTCTAGCTTGTTTAGATCGCATTGCCTTAGGTTGGTATATATTGGAGAGGCATAAAGTAGGGTGGAGATAAGGTGGGAATTTGCTATTGAAATCTTTGCTGCTTTGGTGAGAAATTGCTTATTTCTGTATAATGCTCCTAGTTTTTTGTGGACTTTTTTTATGGTCATGGATATGTGAATGTCAAATTTTAGTTTATTGTCTATTTCCACTCCTAGCAATTTGGTGTGTTCAGTTGGGTATATAGTGGTGTTGTCTTTTGCTATGATGTTAAAGTGAGAGTTGTTTTGAGTATGTTTGGTGGGTTGGAAGATGAATAGTTTAGTTTTGTTTGGGTTGAGTATTAATTGGGCATCGGATAACCATGTTTCAACAGAGGAAAAGGCTTCCTGTGTGACTTTTTGCAGTTTTGGTAGGGACTGGGCTGAGCAGATGATGGTTGAGTCATCTGAGTATTGTATGAGTGTGCCATGTTTGGTGGCAGAGACTAGATTATTGGTGTAAACAGAGAAGAGTAGGGGTCCAAGGATGGATCCTTGGGGAACCCCTATGGAGATAGGTAGTTGGGGAGATATGTCATTCTGCCATACAACGGATTGTTGGCGGTCAGACAGGTAACTCTGAAACCAGTTGGTGACTGATTGTGAAAAGGATAGGTTATTGAGGACAGAGATAAGTTGTTTGTGTGGGACCATGTCAAATGTTTTAGATAGGTCTAGGAAAGTAGCAGAGGAGAGATAGCCATTGTTTTTATGCTGAAGGATAGTATTAGTAAAGGAGAGTAAGGCAGTGGTGGTGCTATGGTTTGGTCAGAAACCATGCTGAGTACTGGAAAGGAGGTTGTTAGTAAGGAGGTAGTCTGAGACCTGAGCGTGTATGCATCTTTCTAGTATTTTGGAGAGTGGAGAGAGAATGGCTATGGGGCAGTAATTGGTTAGTTCTTCGGAGGGTCCGCCTTTGTGGAGGGGAATTATATGTGATATTTTCCACAGTGTGGGAACGTAACTTTCTGACAGAGATCGGTTAATCAAGATGGATACTGTGTAGTCCAGAGCATCAGCTGTGATTTGTAGGTATTCACTTGGGAGGTTGTCTGCTGCTAATTTAGTGGGTTTAAGTTTAGTTAAGAGTTTTTTTATGTTGGAGATAGGTACAGGAGAAAAAGAGAAGGCAGTGGGGAGATTACTAGTTGAAGGTGTGGGTTGGAGGGGAGGGGGGTTGTGTTGTTTAGCTAGTGATAGTATGGTTTGGGTGAAGTGTGTGTTGAATGAGGTAGCAATATTTTCTGAGGAGTGAGGGATGTTAGGAGGTGGGGTACTAACTTTACTTGGGTGGAGGATGGAGTTTATGGAGGACCAGAATTGTTTGGGGTTGTGTTGTGAGGAGTCTAGGGCAGACTGGTAGTATTGGAATTTGTCCTGTTTTATTAGCTTTTTGACTCTATTGCGTAGTTCTAGGAATTTCTGTCTAGCTGAGGGGGTTTTGGTTTTGCGCCAGTGCTCCCAGGCTTTATCCCTGTTTTTCATTTCTGACTTAGTGGTTTTCTGTAGCCATGGGGAGGGTTGTGCTTTGGTTCTGGAAAATCTTACAGGGGCATGGTAATTAAGGATGTTCAGGAAGGTAGTATTAAAAAATTCAACTGCGTCATCTAGACCAAGGTACTTTAGAGGATGCCAGTTACATTCTTTGAGGGATGAGATGAATGTGAGTGGGTTAAAGTTTAGTTTTTTATGTATTTGACGGTAGATGACAGGTTTAGCTCGGTATAGACATTTTTTGAGTAGGAATGTTGGGGAGTGATCACTGAGGCTATCTGATAAGCAGCCTGTTATATATGACTGGGGGCTGTTACTGACTAGTATCCAATCCAGGGTAGTGTGCTTGCTGGAGTTTTTATTTATCCTGGTTGGCGACTGGACTAGTTGGGTGAAGCCATGAAGGTGTACATGATGGGTTGGATTGTTGCCAGAACAGGATTGCCAGTCAATATTGAAATCACCTAAAATGATAGTTTCTTGGGGGAGATGGTGGGTAGACCAGCTGAGGAGGTTTTCTAGTGGAGGGATGTTTTGGCCAGGTGGGAAGTAGCATCCAATTATGTTGATGGTTTTGTTTTGGTTTATTTTGAGGTTGGTATATATTATTTCGTCATTGCCTATTTGTGGAGCTGATGATTTTAAGATCTGGATGTTTAGATGCTGTTTAAATATTATAGCTACACCACCTCCTTTTTTGTTTAACCCATATATATGTAAAACAAACAAATAAAATATAACAGCACTCGTACATAGATAAATATGTTCAGTGTATATATCATTATATTTCTATATATATATATATATATATATATATATATATATATATATATATATACATATACACATACATACACACACACACACACACACACACACACACACACACACACACACACACACACACACACACACACACATATATATATATATATATATATATGTGTGTGTGTATATATATATATACATAGACATATCTAGATCTATATCAATGTCCATATCTATCTCTATATATGGTGGTTTCACATATATAAATATGCAGATACACACACGCGCACACACACACACACACACACACACATATATGTATATATATATATATATATATATATATATATATATATATATATATATATATATATATATATATATATATATATATATATATATATATATATATATATATATATATATACATATATACAGATAGACATGTGCATAGCATTTCCACATGAGAACAAACTCCTGATCCACTCAGTACAACATAACAGACCATAAGCACAGTTAATGGGGGTGTGGGCACGAATGAGGGACTCCTGGTAAATACTGCTATGTAACCCCCTCCAGCCCTAACGGATATGCTGTGCAATCCACTATCCAGCACATGCAGTACATGATGTCAGGACCCTCAACAACACATCTACAATGCTCCAACAGTAATCCAATTAACTTTGGCATGTCAGGGCAATATCTGTAACATATATGCAGTAAATTCATTCTACCATAGGGAATGTACAATGTGGAAGGGGTACACATTACAACAGTACAGATATGCACACACATCTATACATTGACAATTATGTTCAGGTATGTATATGTATATATATATATATATATATATATATATATATATATATATATATATATATATATCTATGTAAAAGTTATTAGTAGCCATACATGTGTAGAAGTAGTGTGGACGTACTGGGTGCAAAGTATATCCCTCAGCCACAAGCCCTGTAACTGATACCTGTGACATGTGTAGTGTGGCAACCATTCCCACAAAGGGAATACTTACATTACACATATACCCATTCACAATTCAAAGGACATGACACGACACACAGGTATGTATACGCAGACAACCTTTATTTGTGTATTATACAATAATGTATGCCATTACTTACAGCACATAGAATTTGACTTATTTAATCAGCGAGGAATGCAAGGCCCACACAAAACAGTAGATGCAAACAGTGCAGATATATAACATACTATGCTGTCCAGGCCAAGCCCTTCAATTCGTATAACTGTAGACAAAAGATTTGCCGTCAAGATAAGTAACAATAAACAACAACAGATGTAGTCCAGCAGCCTCCAGTTACACCCTGTAGTCAAGGCCTAGGGGCAAATTTATTACTTGTGGTAATGTTTATGTATCTGTCACATGTATAGACCCTGACCAACAAATGTTGTGGGAGTCCATGATATGACTGGGATGATAGCAGGAATGCTAACAGTAAATAATGGTAGGTCATTACCGAACAACCCCTAACCGTATCACAGCAGGACAAAGACAGCCATATATGTGGAGGACAAAGGCAGGAACACAGGGCCATACTCGCAATATTGCTGTTATACACCCTGGAAATTGTTGGTCTTACAGGATTTGTGCGACATACCCTTATGCAGGAATAAGACATCATGAACACAAATGGATGTTGCCATTTATTGATACCACACAACAGACAGATTGCCAGGGATATATCCAGGACAGGACCTGTGTGGTGCACAGGCAAAAGCAAACATCATGTGGATAGTTCCACAGTTGAGAGCTATGCAGACAGACTGTTTTCCATCCTAAACTACTATGCACACACAAACACTGCAAGACCAGCAATATACAATGCCCATAACAGCACTACTCACTCTGTCTGTAGGTCTGGAACCTCTTAAGATTGTGTTGTTGGCCCGTGTTTGCAAGTCCTGCTTAAGAGGTACTGCAACCTGCTGTCTGTAACACTGCTGCCCACATACAGGAAGGATGTCCTCCATACTGGAAAGGTTAAGGGACAACACCCACATGAGTCATCAGTTTATAGTACTGGGTTGCCATGACAGTACTTAACTGAATCACTACACAGAAGGCTGCACACAATTAGCAACTGTTGCACACTGATTGGTGCAGAGCCCATCACCTGATCATGTGCATCACCTACAAAAGCCATGCTGCAATCCATTCAAATGAACTCAATCACTCTAGTGGAGAAAGAGAGAGAAAGAGAGAGAGAGAGAGAGCACACACACACAGTGAGAAAACAAACCTAAAAGCCAACACCGGAAAGGAGTCAAACCCATCCAAAAACAAAAAAGTATGTAAAACATAACTGTATGTAATTTGATGTAGTATGTAGTACAGGTTAATAGGATATATGATGTTGAATGTTTGATATGTGCCATCTGTAGTTGTCCCTGTAATGATGTTCCGTTGAACAACTGCTCTGGACAATACTGTCTGTCCCTGTAGGCAGTGGGACATACCCGCCAACTGTGCAGATTAGCAATGAATGATAAAGATGTCAGCCATAATATCTGTGTGTGTTATGTTAGTGTGGGCAATAGCTGGTGGTGGAAGTACTGCTGTCATAATAGACACATGGGTGTCAGAGCACACCACTTGCAGGACAGTCATGTTAATGTGTAATGTAGCATGCACAAATGCCATAGGTGTATAATAGGTGTACCAGAAATCTCACACCGTAAATACCACCCTAATGTTAGTCTGTGTTCACATTTGACACCTGTCTGTGTTGCAGCAAGGCAGAACCGTGCAGCTGTGAATGAAAGACAGTTACAGAATGCAGACCAGATGTCGGCATGCACCCCACATATAGATAAATATCTATGTGATACAGAATGTGATGTGTATGTCTACAGATACACAGACACTCATATAGACATAGGTATATCAAAAACGTACAACATATATAAACACTTATATGTACATAGATATATATTTATACATATATATATATATATATATATATATATATATAGTGGCACTGACAATGGCATGCAGGTGAAATAGTCAGTAACAGGCCAGCAAAGACAATGTCCCCACAGGGAGCATGGCAACAAACACATAGCACAAAGCGTGGCACAAACACATAGCACAAAGCTTGCTACAATACAACATATGTCCCAATGGTAGGTAAGTAGCCGACATAACAACTGCATTCTGTAAATGGTTTGTTGTAGCTGATATGGTGGGGGGAGACAAATATGTGTATTAAGAACTATGGTAACCCTGCTGTATGGGTGGCTCTGATCTGTTTCCATCTTTATGTCTTCCAGGGAACATGGCACACAGTTCTCTGCCCTCATACAGCGCTGCTGAGACTGAGGTTATTATCGACCATCTGGTACAGCACTACGAACAGCTGTTTGGTTGGACAGCCCACGACCAGCAGGAGAGGTCCACCCTGTGGAACAAGCTAGTCCACAGGCTCAATGATGTCGGACTGCACAACTGCAGCTATGAGCAGGTCCAGCATCATTGTACTGACCTGCTTCACCATGTACATCAGCATGCAGCGGACGTATGGGGGGACCACCTTGCAACAGGGAGGCAACCCACCCATCCACCCCTCGCCCGTGTTGAGGAGCTTCTCAGCAGCCTTGTGGCACCTGCCTGCTTGCAGCAACAACACCTGGCAGGGCACATTGTGGAGGTGGGTACCACTGACACACCAGCTGACCCAGGGCACATCGGTACACCACTCTTGTGTATGTATCTGCATCTGTACAGGTACATCATGCAAATCTGAGATGTCATATACATAATCTGCTGCTGTGTAGCAGTAATAAACAGTTGTGTATAAGCTGTAATATTGTGGAATTCTACTGCTGGTGTACATAATGCTGCACTCGTCTTTTATGAAAGCCACAGCTGTGGCCACTGACATCAACTTTATCACACTTCTATGTAGGTCCCTCCAGGTTACCACCATGGCAGCAGCCTGTAGCCGGTGAGTATGGTTCATGTTCATGCATGATAATACACTGGGCATGTAATAGCTATGGGATATCCCATGCACACATCTAACACATCTACCCATACTGCATGCTGTACACGTTCATGTTTTGTTGCTGTGAAATGCACTGCATCACAGTAGAGACCATGCTGGGGTATCAGAAGGGTACAACAGACACATGCAAGATAACTAACATCCTGTCAATGTGCAATGTGTCCACAGGGATGTGAAGTATGGCAGGACACATGGCCTACAGTAGGGACATGTGTGAATCAACACCACCATGGCTGCAGCTGCACACAATCAGGTTAAGTAAATGTGGCAGATGTAACTCTGACCCCACAGCACTCATGACAGCAGTGTGTGCACTCCAAGGGATGTGCACATGAGTAGACCTTGCAAACATGCAGAGGTCTGGGACATGTATAGGGCACCCCCCACAGCCATGGTAAGGTCTGCTGGTTGTCAGTGTAATAGTCTTGTACTGGTCATACATGCACTGTTGATGTTGTGATCTGTAACACAGACATCAGGCATTTACAAATGATATCTGTTCACATATCATCCCAGGTATGAGTTGCTATAATACATAGGGGTTGCGAGCAGTGGAGCTGACATAACTGACACAGTACTACATATGCAGCAATGGATTCTACATCTGCGAAGTATAGTGTGCAGTACAAGGCAGGGTGTGGAACAGGTCCACAGTAACACTTTGTACATGGGTGCAGTGTTAACAAGGTGAAGGGCCATCACCTACCAACACAGCCCATGCCTCACACACATGTATACTGCTGCTAGCATGAAGTCACTATATTTGCACTACATGCTGTTGAGCACCATATGTAATGCATGTTGACAGAAGGGTAATGGGAGGACTGTGTGTACAAATGTTGTGCAAACCCACATGTAGGAGTGTGTGTGTGTGTGTGTGTGTGTGTGTGTGTGTGTGTGTGTGTGTGTGTGTGTGTGTGAGAGAGTGTGTGAGTGTGTGTTGATTGTGTCTGTAAGTGCAATCTAGTGGAGTGTGGATGATGCATGACAGATGTGTGTGTACATGTGTGTCTGTGTGTGTGGGTGTCCATGAATGCACAAGTGATAGTGGGATTGATCACATGGCAGTACTTCCCCTTGGGATTGTGCTGTATATGTACGTGGAGTGAGACATGGGACACCAGGACAACCTGTCTGATATGTGAACACAGGACAGCTGATATCATAACAAGGTCTGTAGCATAGAGCATGCATTGGGAGGGGAAGTACATACCAGGTATACACATCATATTGCCAGCAGCAGATAGATAACCAGCTACCCACATATGCAGCACTACAAATACAATGGGGAATTATCACAGCACAACAGTGAGTGTATCCAGGTAGTACTGTTGTCCGCATGATGGGTCGCTTGTGCAGCAGATGTGGCATGGACTGAGCAAGACTGTAGTATGAGGCTCTGGTGTGTGACATATATAGTGAATGTAGCAGCCCCAACCATATAGGGGCCATGTACACCATCACTGCCCATACACAGGGTAATACGGGTGACAGCAGTGAGGCCATGTACAACCTACTCCACCCAAGTCAAGGAGGTGATGGAGTAACATGTCAGGTGTTGTGATCACACATGTAGGCATGGAGAGGAATGATATGTTAATGGGTAGTAGTAATGAGTGTATATTAGCAAGTGCCATGCAGGATGGTGAACATATGTAACTGAATGTGGGACTGTCTGTAAACCCAGGAAAGTGAGGTAGTAAGGTGGACTGTCAGTGTGAGTGTGTGTGAGTGTGTTTACTGTTATGCAATGCTGTACAGGTCTTAAAGTGTGTATTTGTTTCCCCCACAGGTGGCGAGGTGGGTCAGAGTCCCTCCTGCATGCAAACTGAGGTAGGTGTCCCTAGAGACACCAATGATGATGATGGTACAGGTGAGGAACAGGTGGGGTTGTCAGAGACCGACACTGCACCAACATGTGTCATCACCCTCCTAGCCACCCCAAGCCCGCAGACAGTTACTGTTCCCCTACAAACCCCACCACATGTGGCCATAGCAGAGGGACAGTTGGCAGTTGGTGGCAATGACCAGGAAAGTGTGGTATCCTAGCCAACTGTGTCGGGTCACAGTTGGCACAGTCAGATGTCCAGAAGGCCACCACATCAGCAGATGTACCGTGGTGCTCATGGGAGGACCGTAGGACATCATGCCCCTGGCAGAGGCACCACAACTAGTACCACCAGGAGCATTTTTCAGGCCATAATGGAGGCACAGGCACGTATGGAAATGTACACCAGACAGGGCCTGAGGCTGCAGAGGTCTGCTTTCGTAGCTGTAAGAGGCAACCTCCATGAACTCGCTGTTGCTCTCTGTTATTATACTGAGGTCATGGATAGACAGTGGGGTGAGATGGTGGGCCTCCTCAACCATGGTATGTCTGTGCTTGAACATGTGGTGGGAGTGGTTTGATGGCCATGTGGATGTAGGCCAGAAACACCAGCAGCTGGTGGTCAACATGGATGTGCCAGGATGCCCAGCCGCTCCTGTAGAGGCAGTACCAGCCCAAGCACACCACTGGGGCTGCTGTCCACACTACACCACAACAGGCCTCATGCACATGGCCCTGGCCAGTCCCAGGTGGGACATGGTTCCAGAGGACATATCATCATCAAGAAAGAGTAGCACCTCAAGGTTTGTACCTGCACATGGCCATGGAACCCCTGGCAGGCACAGTCAGCGTGTCTGTGGCCAGAGGCAGTGAACTGCACACCCTGCCAGGTATGGTCTGCAGCAGTCCAACGTCACCCGTATAGAGCCGCCACATTGCAGAACTGTGTGCATGCATACCCACACACTATGCAACCACACCTAGGGTGACCCTATACCGCCACACACACACACACATAACCATGCCCCAATCAAAGAACCACACCCCTCACCCACACACATGGTGACACATGTTTGGACCACCCTTGGCCTCTGGCACACCAGCAACACACCCTGTGCATATGATGATATCTGTGTCATATCCCTGTCATCCATAACATCAATACAGGGACAGGCTAATATGGTTCTGCTGCACACTCTGACTGCAATAGACTGCTGCAATGTACTGCAGTGTAAGATGTTGTCAGGGGGTAATATGTAATGCATACATGTCAGGTAGTGTAGCCCTGCAGCTATGATGACTTTCACACACCCTGTGCCTATGTTGATACCTGTGCCACATCCCTGTCATCCATAACATCTTTGCAGGGACAGGCTAGTATGGTTCTGATGCACACGGTGACTGTAATAGAGTGCTGCAATGTACTGCAGTGTAAGATGTTTTCAGGGTAATGTGTAATGCATACATATTAGGTAGTGTAGCTATGCACATATGATTCATCTCAACCATTGGTAACACCAATTGTTATCCCCATACTGTTATCCATTTGTGCTGTAGGCGTACATGTGTCAGCAGGAGGATGGTCTGCAGTCATATTCCACAAGTGTATTTCACTGTGGTGACACCATGGCCATGACATATCTGGTGTGCAGTTGCACACATGTCACAAGTATGTATAACAGTTATTGTCTGTGCAACATTGACCAGTGGCCTGCTGGTACAGGTATAATCTGCACCCTTATGTCAACCCATCCACATACACACACATCCTTACTTGGCGACACTGTGTCTAGACCCCTACCTAGTTATGTAGTGTTACTGAACTGTGTGGCTGTCATTGCAAACACGACACCATCTGTAGGGTGAGGTGTGGACCAGGTCACATGTTACATGCAGAACATCCACAGACACGTACAATATGGTAATGGGGGATGTAATTTTGTATATGGAGAATACATAGCATGTCATACCATCATATATACATTGACTGACACATAACAGGTAGATACACACCTTAGAGACCTGGGTGTATTGTTGCTAACTAACTAGTCCATGTGTCCAATGTGTTACAGGTAGTCTGCACACAGCACATGTGTAACTGGGCTGTATTCTATCTGTTACCTGTATGGGTGATGGTGACAGTGGCCACCAGAAAGTGGTACTTGGGCCATATACCAGGTGTACTATAGTGTAAAGACAGTGTATACAGCACCCACATCCCCAATGGATATTGTACACACTGGAACTCATTTTGATACTCTGACATGCCCACTATCACACATTGGCCACAATGCCAAAACAACCCATTGCATATCACAACAGTGGTACCATAGGGATATGCATGTAATGCACATGCCACAGGCATAGTAGGGTGTTGCATTGCATTGCCACATTTATGGGCAACAACAACAACATCTGTACTACTGTGTGGCAATGTGTATTATAATAGGAGTATGTGGCCTCGGAATGGTATACCCTACAGATATGCAGACATGCACACATAAACACATGTGGCAGACCTCAATGGGACTCCCATGCCTACTGACCCATTTGTACAACACTGTTGTGCTGGTACTGCAAGGCACATGTAGCTGTTAGGGAGAGGAGGGTAACAGGCTACATGTCATGTCCAATACAGCAGTGGCCACATCTGACTATGGCAATGGGAGTGGTGGTGGTTGTGAAGGCAGTCATGGACTTTCTGACTACAGGTGTACTAACACATAACCAATGCTATCCTCAGTAATGCACATGTACACCTGTCAGTACTGTGGTGCATTGCTGCAGGTGGTCATAGCTGGGTACCTGGCTGTTGTCCATGGAGGGACTGGATGTGCAGAGGGTGTGTGTACATTGGTATCATGCCACCTGCCATGTGCTAGAAGGCAATCTATTGACAGACACCATGTTGGTGACTGGCAGGGTGAGAGTGACATGCATCAGCCAATCCTCTGGGTCCCTTCTACACATGGCCACCAGGGTGGTCCAGTTGACATGTATGCAACATGTCATACAAAACGTGGTTAGTGTCTGTGATGGAGACCTGTACCCAAGCATGTTCATTTGGCTGTGGTAGTGTAGTGTAGGTACAGGTGGCATGTGGCCCATACAGGGTTATGTCCCCTATATGTGACAGGTAGTACACAGCTGGCCACACATGTCGGTGTCGATCAAGCTTAGGTTGTCTGTACATATCCCAGCTGGAGAACTGCCATCTGCACATCTATAGAGGGACTGACAGACACCAGTTTGGCAAGTAGCTATGCAGTAGGATGAATGTGTCAACAGATGGATGTTTGACAACAATGAGTATGCCATTACTACATGTTGTAAGCCCTCACTAACATGTGCTGTGCTGACAGTACTCCACAGTTACATTCCTCATGTCTGAGTATCATCCAGTAGGGCATATATATGGTGACACAGCCCACACGCCAGGTACATGACAGTGAGCCCTCAGAGTGCAGCTATTCCTGCAGGTATGCTTTTTGTCAGTAGTAATGTTAGCACTGCACCCTTCCCCGGGACAGTACTGTTGACAGTAGTACTTCCATGTTACACTGCATGCCTGTGTGACAGCACGTACCCTGGGTTTCTATCCCTGCATGTCGCACATTCACATGGATAATAGTGCTGTGGAAGCCTCATATACTTGTGTGTCCCAGACATGATACTCAATACCCTTTGCTGCAGTAATGAGAGCACATAGACACATGTACTGTACATGGCAGTACATACACATTACAGATGCCATTTCCCAGGGTTTGACATAGCCTCTGTGTAGACAGTATGCCACAAAGTATAGCTGGAGGATGTCTAGATGGTCAGCATAGACCATATGTTTGATGACTGTGATTCATATAGTGAGGTATTTCCACTGCCTTTCCAGCTGTTGCAGCTGTCCTGTGAGGTACATACCAAATGGGGCATTGTATTCTATACAGGGTGTAATGAGGGATGAGTACAGTGGGATGTGTACCCCCTTTTTCTGGATGTAAAGCCCTTGGTGATGAGGTGTGCCACATAGGAGGATTTCCTTACTGTCATGGCTATGTAGTTAATGAAGGTGAGACCACTGTCCACCTGTGTCCCTATGTCTGTCAGCACACTGTCAGTGTTTTGTGTACTGACACCTATGTGGTACTTCATGGGTACATGGTATGTCCAAAGGAGATAACTATACATTAAATGCCATTACTCTTCAGCCCATGGCTCTGGCACCAAGCATCTGTGTCTGTAAAGCCATGATGTAGAATATCCACATAATTTGTGGATCCAATAATGGCTCCCAGTTTGCGGCCATCTGTGAACTTTGTCACCCATAGTTCAGTAATGTAGGCCTGTACTTCAGGGAAGGAGATGGCAAACAAGAGGTGTGCCAGGACCGACCCTGATGTACTCAAATTAGTCAATTATCAGGAGCAGGGATTGGACATGGCTACGTTTACAGTCTGGGTTCCATCGGTAAGTCATTTGGCAATCCAACGAGTGACACAGGTGTTTATGACCAGCTCTGCATATTTAACTATGCCACTAGAGTGAGCAATGTTGTCAAAGGCCTTGGCAGAGTCCAGGTAGGCTGTGAGCACTGTCTTACCCTCCGCCACAGCTCTGGGGACTGAATCAAGGTAGTCAAACAGGGTCAGGAGACAAGACTGGCCCTGCACAATCCCAACCAGGGTGGGGTTTAGTGTTTACTGGTTGCCAATGTCTTTGTTAATGAGTTGCATGATAATGCATTCCATGCCCTTGCAGATCAGGCTTGTCAGACTGATGGGACGGTAGTTCCTGGGATCCAAGGTGGCGTCCCCCTTGTGGAGTGTACTAACTATAGCTGTGCGCCACTCAGTGGGATAGATGCCTGAGGTAAGGCTATGATGACACATGGCACTTAGGTGAGATGCAAGGTTATGTAGTAGTTCATGTACTACATAGCCCGGGGTGTCATCTGGTCCCATGGCTGCTGTATTCCTAGCAGTGGAGTTGGCAGATTCCACTTGTGTGGCTATGATTACTGGCATCTGGCAACCTTTTGTTACTGAGATGTGCCCTTTAGGGGGTGAGGGAGGCTGAATGTGGCACTAACTTGGTCTGCCTGGATATTGGAACACTCCTTTGAATCAGCATATTTAATGCCAATCTGTTGTAGCACAGAGCAATTCTGAGCATTGTGGTATAGATCCTGGACATAACTATAGAATGCCTTGCAGTTGTCTTTAGAATCTATGGCTATAATATTTATGCAACAAGCTGTGGCAGTTTTCGAGGGAAAGCAGCTTCTTACTGAGGCTGGTAAGGGAGCAGTTTCCATTTTGCAATTATCCTGTTAACTGCAACAGTGTCTTCCTTCTGTTGTATAGACTGTTCATGGCAGTTGAGCACAAAACTGGCTTCCTTGTTTGGAGGACAGTGTTTTGGGTCTATGTGGGATGGCGCAATGCATGCACGATTGGGTGTGCCCAATCAGTGCCTTAGTGTAGGAATCACCAGTTGCACGTTCAGCTCCCATCTCCATGGGTGTCGTGACGTTTGTCAGGTCTGGCTTGAGTAGCGTGGTGTAGGCTTTGTAGAGGATATTCATGGACGATCCATACTGGCGGGTGGGAGTGGGATGTGAATGTCAACGGTGATTACCTAATGGTCAGACCTGACTTATGAGAGGTGGCCACTGGTGTGGGCCATCTGACACCCATGTTGGGAATGACCAGGTCTATGATACTGGAGACCCTGGTTGGACAATGGACTAGATGATCCAGGGGTTTGGACTGTATGTGTTCACTGAACCATTAGTAAAGGGTGGTGTTACATGAGGTGATTTCCCAGTTAATGGCAGAGTATTTGGAATCAACCAGTATTATGGTGTTTGATTGTATCTTAATATTGTCCAGTATGCGTATAACAGTGTAGTGAGAACCTTGGACCATGGAGGGGGATCAGAAGGCAGCTGCAATTTGGATTGCAGTCTTACATAGTATCAGTTGCATTTGGTGATTCCCAGATGCATTGTGTTTGACACTAGGCTGGAGGTGTGAATGACCTTGGTGAATATGGACACTCCTCCACCTGTAGTGTTGTGACCTTGGTTTGTTGTCCAATGTATGATAAGGGTTGTAGCCAGGTATTACAGGTGTGCTCTCTGGAGCTTTGCACCAAGTCCAAGGTACTGCACAGATATCAATGTTCCCCTTTTGTATGTGTGGCTTTGGAGAGCACCTGTTTAGGTTTAGGCATTCAATATTGAGTCGTATTACCAGCAGTTTTGCATGCTTGCATCTGTTACAGTGGTGGATTTTCCCTTTGAACCTTGCCTAGATTAGGCGCTATGGGGTTGCCAGGAGATGTAGCCAGTAACCTGAATCCCAGGGGCAACATGTGCAGTCCGTCTCTGCCAGAGCATCGTGGTCTGTACATCATGTTGCCACAGACAGACAGATAACAAATCCCCTTTGAATGACAGCAGACACATAGCCACTTGTTGAAGTTAGTGCTGTGTGTATGTATATGTGTGGTATTTATATATGTATATAAATATACATATATATATATATATATATATATATATATATATATATATATATATATATATTTTTTAAAATATTTTTTATTTTATATTTTTTTTCCCCATATTTTTTGTAAAGGGGTGGATATTGTAAATTATGGGCCAATTTTGGGGGTATTTTTTTTGGATATGTAAAATTTTTTTTTTGGGTGTAATTTATAAAATCCTAACAAAAAGAAAAAAAAATTTGGGTGGAAAATATGTTTGTCACTTTTACCCAGTTTACCTTTTTATGGGGCCCCCCCCCAAAGGGAAAACCCAGGGGAAAAAAAGGGGAAAAGATTTTCCAAACCTCATTTTAACCAATAGGTCCCAACCACTTGAAAGTTTGAAAAAAAGGGGTTTTTTAATTTCCCAAAACAAATGGGTTTTTTCCCAATTTTGGGGGTAAAATTTAAATTTATGGGGAAAAAATTACCTGTTTGCCCCACGGTAAAAATAGGGGGTTGCCCCCTTAACAGAAAAATTGTTTTGGGGGGTGGGGGGGTTTCCCACATCTCCCCCTTTTTAAAAAAACATTTTTTTGGGGCCCACCCCCATTTGGGCCCCTTTTAATGGCCCCCCCCCCCAAAAAAAAAACCCCCCAAACACAAACAAACCCACCCCAAACCACAAAAAAGGAGGGCTTTTTGGTTTTTTTTTAAAGAAAAGGGTATACCCTATTTTTTGTGGCAGTTTTTGGGCCCAATTTTTTTGGGGGTGGGGGTCGGGAATTTTGAAAACCCCCCCCATTCCCTTCAAAAATGCCATTTTTGGACCCCCCCTCCAAAAAATGTGGTTTTTACTAGCGGGTTACGGGGTATTCAAAATATGGGACCCCCTTTGCCCAATTAGGGGGCTCCCAAAACACACCCCTCGGGCCCCAAGGCATTAAAACGGTGTTTCCCCTGGGGGTTAATGCCACAATACCCAGGGTGACAACTTTGGGGGCCCACCATAAAGGCTTTTGGTAATTTACAAACATTTATTTGGCAGCGGTATGTCTCCCAATTTTTGGAAATTTTACAGACATTATTAAGTACTGTGAAAATTTCCAAACATGGGTGTTTTTTAAGGTCAACACTGGAATACATATTTGTTTTGGGGAATCACTTTTCTTTTGTTATGAACCCTTGGCAGGGAACAAAAATTTAGCGGACACTTAAAGGAAAAATTTTTTGCTTTACCAAATGGGCAAATCAAAGACATATATAAAACAAAGTCCCAAACTGAATTCCCTTTAACCAATCGGGAACCTTTGCTCCAATTGTCGGGCCCATTGTCTGGGGTTTTACTCATTCCATCAAGAGGTAACTGGGATCTGGAGAAGGTGTCCCCTCAGCCCTGCTTTTGTGGGTCTTGTACCCTTAATTAAATTGAAATAAACCAAAACCAAACACAACAACAAACACACACAACACACAAACAACAACAAACCCAAAAAGGGTATGGCTATTTTAAAATTTTAAGGGTTGGTTATGGTTTTAACTTATTTTATGGGCCCCTTTTGGGGCTTGGGGTTTTTCCCCCCTTCATGTGTTTTCAATAGCTTTTGCCTTTGTACATTACTTTTGTATAAAACCATCAAAAACCACAACCCCCCATAATAATAATAATATTAAAATATTTTAATTTAAAAAAATTATAAAAAATTTAAATTTAATTATTTTATATATTTATAATATTTTAAAACATATACATATATATAAAATTTAAATGCACAAAATTTAAATTCATTAAATTATTATTAAATTTATTTAAATTATTAGTTAAAATATATTTAAAATTAAAATATAATTTTATTAATTAAATAATTTCACCCAAAAACATGTTTTGACATTTACTTTAATAGGGCGGATACATTTTGCCATTTATTATTTTTCTTTAGGGTTTTCCTTTTTTTTATTAACACTTTTTATGGCGGGGCAAAAATATTTAATATCATACATCACTTTTTTTTTAATTTGCCCCCAACCACATTAAATGTTTACACTTTTCCAAAAGGGTATTTGGCAAAACATGGAAAGGTGCCACATAGTGTTACCATAAATATACAAATTATTATTTTTAATATTACCAAATGAAACTCGGTTATCAAATTTGTATGTTGTGAAATTAAAATTTAAGTAAAACTTTTTGTTTTTTTATTTTTTTATATATATATTTATTTATTTTATATATTTTTTTCTGTTTGATATATGTTTTTTTTTACTTGCTTACTTGTAAAATTATTACGTTTTTTTTATTATTTTTTATTTAATTTTTTTTATTATTTTTTTTTTTTTTTTTATTTTTTTTTTTTTATTTTTATTTTTTTTTTATTATTTTTTAATAT
This sequence comes from Protopterus annectens, assembly GCF_019279795.1. NCBI lineage: Eukaryota > Metazoa > Chordata > Ceratodontiformes > Protopteridae > Protopterus > Protopterus annectens. Next base: position 1,588,782,556 of record NC_056741.1, read on the forward strand.
ATTTTTTATTATTTATATATTTTTTTTTTTATATTATATATATTAATATTTAAACAACAAAAATCCCCAAATAACATTATTAACCAATGTTTATAAAAAATTAATCTATTTATATTTGTGAAATAATTTTATGTATTTTTTGTCATTATGCATATCTTATAATGAAATATGTAAATAAAGGTCAATACAAGCAGTAAGATAGGGAACACACTATATATATATATATATATATATATATATATATATATATATATATATTTTATATTATTATATATATATATATATATTATAATATATATATAATATATATATAAAATATATTTATAAAAAATTTATAAATTTTTTTGTCCTTTTAATTTTAAAAAAATTTTTTTTTAGATTTTTGTTTATATGTTTTTTCATACCAGATAAAAGGGTTTTTTCCCCTGTGGGGTTTTTAATGTTGTTATTTCAGAAAATTATTTTTGGACAATTTCTATTTCAAAAATAATAGTGCAGGGTTTAAGGGAAAACTTCGTCCAACTTCCAACCCAATAAACAAACTTTCAATTACCCCCCTTTTCAGCCTTTTAAATTATACAAGCTTTTAAAAATTAAAGTTGTTACAGAAGAAAAATTCTTTAAGCATAAAAAACAATGTCCATAATGAAAACATGTATGTTATAATTAATTAATTTACTGTTAAAATCCTATACAAAAAATTTCCCACCAAAATACAATGAAATTTATTAAATATATAAAAGACGGGTAACAGTAAGGGAAAAATTAATAACCCCCAGTCTACATAAACCCCTTAAAAGCACTAAAAATAAAAAAAACTGGGCATTTTAAAATAAAATAAAAAAAAGCAATTAACACAAAATGAAACACATACAAAACCAGGGCCAATAAGCAAAAAAATCTAACATATTAAAAATGACTTTGTAGGCACACTTATAAAACTGAAAAAGGAGAAGATTATTTTAGCTGCCTGTAGGATCCCATAACACAAAAAGGTCATGAACAGAAATATCTGTTTTACATGTGAATGTGAGATATCTACTACATGAAAAAAACATGGAAGATGCTATTATATGTTTGATTGTACATCCTGTAAAAATGATACATTATAAAAAAAAATTTAACAATTGGCTGTTTCGGGTTCTTTAAAATTGTCTGATACAACATTTTTTCCCATCTTGCCCTGTATGGTTTTAAATTGGAATTTGCCCCCCCATAGTTTTTTTTAATCAAACCCATGTAGAAAATAAAAAAATAAAATGCTATAAGATTTAAAAAAATGCAGGCACTTAGGATTTTAAAAATATATGTGCAGTAAAAAAATTGTTTTAGAAGGCATCCAGGCTACAAATATTTTTTTTAAAACCAAAAAAAAACAAAAATATTTCATAAGGATAACTATTGTACATAATGTTTGGGAATATATGAAAAAAAGGGGCAAAATAATTAAAATTGAAAGTAAATACATAGGAATTCCCTTTCTGGAAACATAAACTTTTAAAAAAAATATTTTTTTTAAAACTTTAAGGGGAGAATACTGTCAAAAAATTTCCCTAAAATTTTTAAAAACTCAAAAGGGTTCATGGTCAACACCCCCACAGATAAAACATATTGACCTGGTCATCCAAATTGTTCTACAAAAAATTGGGGTTTCGAAAAAAAATCATATATACTTTGCAACAAAAACAGTGAATAATTTTCAAAAGCAAACTTTTATTAAAAATAAATTTAACAGTAAGGTAACATGTAAGGAAAAATTTAAATGCTTTTGTCCAAGTGCTGGATTTTAAACCCCAAAAAAACCAAAGTAACCTCCAGAAAGGACGGGTGGACTTTATAAACAAGCTACAAAAGGGGGTATACAAAAGAGAAAAACCCCAAAAAGGGGAAAATATTGATCAGTATCAGAAAAAATTTTGATTATAAAATATAATTTTAAAAAAAAATTCCCAGGACTAAAGATAACCAAAACATTCTTTAGTTTTTAGAACATGGCAACTCAGATCTGCTCAGAGTTACAAATATAAAATACAGAAAAAATATCCCCAAATTCCTGGCAAAAATTCACACAAATATTCCCCCAAATAACCAAAAGGAATGTAGACTGAAATCACAGACACTAGGTTAAAATTAAAGAAAAAACACAACATAATGGGAACATGTAGGCTGCATCATGATAAAAATGAATAATTTAAAAAATGTTTTCCTTACAGGTATTACAGAGTGGCCCCACTGGTTATTCCAACAAATACCACAACAGATAATTTTGGGGGGGTTGACTATGGAAATCATATGGGAAATATTAAAAACATTAGAATAAAATAAATTTGGGTTTGTTAAAGATATGTCCAAACCTGGTATTCTTTTAAAAGACCAACATAGATAAAAATGACACAGCCTACCCATGGAAAAAATTTTTGGGAAAGCCAAACCCTGTAAATCCCTTTACAAAATGGGTTTCCCAAATGGGTATGTGAACCCACATGGTGAGCATCTGACTATGACAATACCCCTAGGGACCACTGTTCATATCTTCTGAGGGACAGGCAAAAAATTGACCTTTACAAGCAAATTATAATTTTGACACAGACATTAAAATCTAAGATATTTTCAAAAAATGGCCTCAAAAATGCCAAAAATGCATTATTTTCAAATAACAAATAAAATTGGTATAAAAAGATTATAATCGCCCAAAGAAAATTTATATCATTGTGGTTAGAAAATTTAAATTTAATACAAAGATTATAGATAAAAAATTGGAAAAATATCAGACAAAATACAATATTTATGTTTTCAAGACATTTTAAAGTAAATAAAATACCCAAAACAATAAACAGATGCGTATGGGAAAATTTTAGCTGTACTTTTACCGCCAAGATACCCTACATACAAGGGGAACCCGAATTAATGGATATGTACCAAAGAAAAACCTTTAAAACCCCATGTGACTCAACCTCACACAACAGTAAATGGCATGCTAATAATTCCTGTCCCCTTAGTTTACAAAAACACATTTGGAGAGATATTTTTTTTTAAATTTATATATAAACAGATATATATATAATCAATTATTGTACAGACACAGGAACACATGCACTTATATGTACAGTAAGATATATAAGTATGGAACAGCCACTATGCCTCCAGTTGACCCCTGAACGACTGGACACTGTATGTGCCACCCATACAAATGACAATCGTTGCCTATAACATATACCCACAGAGAGGTTATAGGTAAAACACCACCCACAGGTTTGCAGACATGGAAACCTTTAATTGTGTACTATTACAGTTCTACATGCCATGCCATATAGCTGTTCAGAGACTGACAACTTTATCAATGGAGTAATGCTACTGTGGACCATTTACATTAATACAGTAGTCTGGAAAGGTTCACAGCTGTTGCTGTCCAGGCCAAGCCATTCACATTGTACAATAGGAAAGACACACTGGGACCCAGGATACCTAACAATCAACAGTATGTAATGCAGGTGTGTAGTTCAGCAGCCTCTATCTACACATTGTACAAACTCAGTAGGCGGTAAAGACGTCATATGAACACATGGGTTGTAACTGCTACATAACATAGCAGAACTGACACCATCACAAGCACACCGACAAACAGAACAGTTTGTATGGCAGGGGACAGTAGTCCTGCATTAACCAGATCCATGTCAGTAATGTATATACAGGTGAAGTATATGGTACTGTACATCCAGATACCTTAAGGCAGCTCAGCCCTGATACCCCCACATTTTGTAGCAGCCTAGGTCATTTATGGTGCCCCCCCAGACTCAATAATACAGGGGCATATACCACTGTTACATACACTGGCCTCTGCAGTGCATAAGGGCACACATGTATTTTGTAGGTGATGCCCACACATATATGGCCCCAGCCCCACTGTATGTGTGGGGGATACAATGGCAGTGGACTGATGGCAGCACTGGCAGTGTGTTATACTCACAGTATGGATCAACCACCGACATCATGACATATATGCAAAGCTTGGTATGTAGGTGATGGACAGAGGCTGGAATACAAGCACATATGTGGCCAATTGTTGCCATACACTACGCAAAGTGCTGGTGTTACAGGATAGTCTGTAAGTACCCCTAGTCAGGGAATTGAGGGTAGAAATGGTCATGGATGTAGCCATGTACCGATAACACTCAACACACACACTGCCAATGTAATATCTGACACAGGACCTGTGTGGTGGACAGACAAGACATGATAGGTATAGCTCTGGCTGGCATGAGGATAGGCCCACAGTTGTGTGCTATGCAGATGGACTGCATTCCACGCTAAATTAGTATGTACACCCACACCCTGTAACACTAGTTCTATGCAAAGCATAACACAGCTCTACTCGCAGTCTGTCTGTAGTTTCTGATCCTCCTACAAATATGTGGCTGCCCTGAGTGTGCCAGTTCTCCTGTAAGGGGTATTGCTACCTGCTGTCAGTAGCACTGCTGCTCACACACAGGAAGGATGTCCATCACACAGGAGATGGAATGGGACCACGCACACATGATGTGGGGATTTATAGTAGGTGGTTGCCATAACAGTGTTAATTGGGTGTAGTACACATGTGTAATCATGTATATCTTGCTATATGGATAAGTATATGTACATATATTCCCACCATATGTCCTGGACATGAGGTGTAGGCCAGCCCCAGCCCATATGATCCCAATGTTATAGTTGCAGGGGATGTCAGGTATGTATAGCAGGTATACTAGTAGACTAGTGCTACTTTCATCGGGATTGTCTTCACAGACATGGTGTGTGTGGGGAGTCACATCTGCTTATAACATGTGTGCCACTGGCTACTGACAGACATCCTAAGGACATCATTGTACAGTACCACTGCTAGCATGTAATGCCGCTGTGGACTGCAGCAGAGATATTGGCCAATATATGTGGAAAGTCTGGCACACTCTGTACAGCTGAGAGGTATACACATAAGCCCTTAGTGCTACACATGTGTACCATGCCTGACAATATGGATGTAGATGGCCATGTAGATGGGTATAACACATAACGACTGGTATATGATGTCCACCATAGGTCATGCATTCACACACCCCTGTCTGGCCTGAGACGGTATGACCACTGGTACAGGGGTGCCATGGCCACATACTACCTGATAGATATTGGCATACACCTGCACTGCATCCCACTGCCCTGTCTGACATACATGACTGTTAAGGGAGGCCTGGCAGCGGGACATCTGGCTAGTATCTGCACAAGATATCCCACTGGGTAAGTATACTCAGCTGTTAGGCATTTCACAATGCATTGCGCAGTCTGCAAGCAGACTGGCTCAACACTGGCCTACATCTCCTAAGGGGGACTATAAGGGGGCATATAAAGCAGGCTCAACAGGCATGTCACAGCACAGGGTAAGATACACCTGTGTGAAAGTGCATATCCATAACCAATGTGAGCACAGCCACAGCCACATATGGTTAGCTAGCATGATATTACAGTATATGGATTATGTGTTCTACACCATCCTCATATGATCCACTCACAGACTGACCCTACATATACTGGCCTGCTACACAGTTTGGTCTGGTGGCTGTCTGTGCTATGGGATATGTGTGTTTATGGCCCTACAAACATGTTCACCACTACAGTACCATACAGTGGAGCATGTAACATCTGATAGTAGGGGAACTAGAACAATGTCATCTACCACAGTCTGTACACAGGCTAAGGTGCATATTAACAATGCACACACTGTTGACATTCACCATAGGTACACAGACCTCAGTACTGTACGAACATCCACAGAATGTGCAGGTGATGTCATGAAATGTAACCCTTACTGTACATAACATGTGTAGCAGTCGGATATATCAGTGACTTGTTCTCACATATTATGCTACAAATTATGGTGTACTGCACATATGCACCATGTCATGCATGACATATGTACAAAAGTTGACAGAGGTGTGGCTGGAAGCACATATACAGGGCCAATATGGACATGTTGCTGTGATAACCGCATACATTTACTGTTGTTACAGGTTTGTTGCAACATATGTCCTATGAGGGATATGACATCTGTGACTATCACAGCTTTCTCCATCTACTGACTGCAATCCTCACACTACCTTCTGCAGTCCACAGCTAGATGTTGTGTGAGTGACACATGAAACCACAGAAACAACACTGCCCAGGCTGCAGATGACCCTGCAGATGGGGATTCCCCATAAACATAGAACTGACATGGCAGCTATTGAGACATGTACAACAGCCATATCCACACAAACGCTGTTAAAGAAACACTACTCCAAATGCACTATAGCAGCACTTACAGTCTGTTGTCAGGTCAGGCACATCCCCCTCCTGTTTGTTGCAATGTTTCCACAGTGTATATTGTTAGAGGTACACCCCAATCCATCTGAGATGCTGTTTGCCACACGACAGATCTAGTTCCTGCTCACAGCGGATGAAAAGGGCCAACACCACCATGATGTTCCTAGGTACTGGAGTGTGTTTCCATACAATTGGCTATGAGAATGTTACCACAGCTGTTTCACATGCAATCAGCTAGGGGAGGGCTGCAATTCGGGCAGAGACCTTCAGCTGATCATGAGCATCACTTACAATACACATGCTGCTGCCTAAGCAAGGCAGGTGTAGGTCTCCATGTCCACCAGAGAGGGGGTGGGGATGCAGACATAGGCAAATACATGTCAGGGAGGGGTGGGAGGGTAAAACTGAATCATGCTTGTGTCACACACCTACCAGCACAGGGTATCAAACCCCTGACAACTATGCAGTGCTAGCACAGTTCTATGCAATTATTGGATGCGCCATAAGGGCTACCTGTTGTGGAGTACTCAGGACATATATGTGATGGTGAGTGACATCTCCAACAGGGATACAGTAGCTATATGGTAGGTGACATACACGTGCCTGTCTGCATGAACAGGTGCCAGCGTCAACACAGCCACACAAAAGACACACACACATTGACACACATGGCATGGCCAGGTGTACAACTTATTGGTTGTGGGATTGCCACATCACATCACATCACTGAGCAGGTATCCCATGCACCACACAGGTCATACGGGGGCTGTATGGGTGAAGGGTATGGGGAGGTGTCTGATATCAGACAGCATGCTGCAGTATGCCCATGAGGTTGTAGGGAGTGTGGATGTGAACATATGCAGCATGCAACACACACACAAACACACAGGGTGCCAGTACTGCCATGCATGAGTGCATATCTGCACAGGTGTGTGGTGTTCGACTGCACTAGACAGCTGTCCAAGGCTAGGTGATGGGTGTACCTTGGCATCAGGCCTCATGATGATGGACTGCATTGTGGTTCAGGGATGTAGTGTCTGCATTTGCCCACACTGGTGGATATTGTATCCCCCATCTGGTCTGTGTTCCTTAGTCCATGACATGGATGGTGTCTGGGATGTGCACACCTCCCACATGTATGTACAGTGACATGTGGAACTGTACCTGGGGTTTCCAGCCCATGTTGTGAACACAGATTATCATCAGATGTGCTAGTCCTGCCTACCTGTGGTGGGAACTGGTAATGGCCAGCAGCTTTAACCTGCACCTACATTGAGAGCATGCTATCAGCATTCCCTAGTGTCAGTGGCATCTGTCCATACAGGGCATGTTGTCAGGCATGGTATGTCCATTGTGAGTCACATGTGATGGCACCACAGGTGATGCAGGTGTCCATTGGGGAACTTAGGGGGAGTGCACTGTCTACACATATGTGCATATTGGACAGATCGACAGGGTGACATGCCCTCTGTACCCCACTGCTGTAACTCCATAGTTACTATCAGTTGTCAATATGCAGTGTACTATCCACATATTGGCTGTTACCTAGGCATGTGTGTGTTTATGACACATGGGTTAAGAGTGTGCTCTGGGTAATACTGGGGTTGCTAACTGTGATTGACTGGCCTTGATGTCACATGTATGGGTATGGCTTTGCACCCCAGCCTCACAGCCATATCACGTCTGTTATCCCTGTATGGTGGACATTGTGATATATAGTTGTTGTTGTGTCTTTCGGCTTTTCCCGGTTAGGGGTCGCCACAGCCGAACTCCGGTCCGCTAATGATTGATAGTTGATTTTTACATGCCGAGTTACCAGCCCTGACACACAACCTTCAACGAAGGTATGCCCATTCACGCATGTCTCCACGCAGAAGACACCCTAGCTGAGAATTGAACCGGACAGCATCTTAGTGTGAGGCGACAATGCTACAGCACCACCACCACAGCGGTATCTGGCCACCATATAAGAAATATGCAAAACCTGCTCCACATTGGCCGCAGGTGTTATACAGTCAGAACCACCTGTACACAGAATACAGGTTACAAACACACACCTGTCATGTTTGGGAGTAGAACCCCTACCTAACTAGTTTATTACACTACACAGTTGTAGTACGCACCACAGATATTACTGGAGTAGTTTTTCCCCAAAAATATATTTCACAATGGCTGACATCAGCAGAATTGCAAAGTAGGGCATTTGAAACTGATTGAGAGAGACTAGCTTAAAATGCATTGCTCCCTACACAGACAGTGACACACACAATACATCTAGAATTGCCATGTGTGGGGATGGAACCCTACTACAGTTCTAATTCACACTACAGCAGTACCCAGTTACTGGACATGCTATGGAGATTACTGCTCTACAGCCTTCCCAGAGGTGTATTTCTAGGTGCTTGACATCAGCAGCCTTGCCAAAGTCAGGTATGTGAAATGTAAGGGGTGTGAGTAGCCTAAAAGAATTGCTCTCTACACAGTCAGACATGCACGCATACACACACACACAGTTGGCAGATCTGGGTTAGAGCTCCTACCTAGCTCCTTTGTCACACTATGACCCTGCGCAGTTACAGGACATGCCACAGAGATTACTGAGCTGCAGTTGTCCCAGAGGTGTATTTCTATGTGCGTGACATCAGCAGCCTTGCCAAAGTTGGGTATGTGAAATGTAAGGGGTGTGAGTACCCTAAAAGCATTGCTCTCTACACAGTCAGACATGCACACACACACACACACACACACACACACACACACACACACACACACACACACACACAGTTGACAGGTCTGGGGTTAGAACTTCCACCTATCTCCTTTATCACACTATAGTCATACACAGTTACAGGACATGCTATGGAGATTACTGGGCTACAACTGACCCAGAGGTGTATTTCTAGGTGTGTGACCTCAGCAGCCTTGCCAAAGGTGGGTATTTGAATTGTAAGGGGTGTGAGTAGCCTAAAAATCATTGCTCTCTACGCAGTCAGATATACACACAAACCCACACACACACACACACACACACACACACACACACACACACACACACACACACACACACACACACACACACACACACACACACACACACACACTTGCCAGATTTGGGGTTGGAACTCCTACCTATCTAGTTTATCATACTACAGTGGTACACAGTTACAGGATGAGCTACAGAGATTATTGGGCTACAGCCTTCACAGAGGTGTATTTCTAGGTGGGAGACATCAGCAGCCTTGCCACAGTTGGGTATGTGAATTGTATGGGGTGTGAGTGGCCTGAAAGACATAGCTCTCTACACAGTCAGTGACAGACAGACACACACACATATGCACACACAGACTCACATATGCACAGTTGCCACATCTGGGGTTTGACCTCCTACCTAACTACATTATCACACTACAGCAGTACACAGGTACAGCATGTGCTATGGAGATTACTGTGCTACAGCCTTCCCAAGGGAGTATTTCTAGGTAGGTGACATCAGCAGCCTTGCCAAAGGTGGGTATGTGAATTGTAAGGGCTGTAAGTAGCCTAAAAGGCATTGCTCTCTACACAGTCAGTGAGAGACAGACATGCACACAAACACTGACACACACTCACACACACAGTTGCTATGTCTGGGGTTAGAACTCCTACCTAACTAGTTTATCACACGACAGCAGTACACAGTTATGGGACATGCCACAGAGATTACTGGGCTACAATTCTCCCAAAGATGTAGTTCACACTGGATGACCTTAGCAGGCTTGTCGGGGTAGGGCTATGGGGTGGGCGGTGTGTGCATGGCCCATAACCCATTCATGTAGGGGTGACACTCCACATGTGGCCACACATGGGGTCATATGTCACAGGTATGTGTATGCTGCTACTAGATGACTACATCCTTGTACAGCCATGTTGAACACCTGGCATGTGGACCACATAGTCTTTAGTGCTGACAGGTACTGGTCACTAGTGACTGCAGTGAGTGACATCTGTACCTGATGTATTTGGGGCACTTTGGCTGTGTGCTGGGTGGGACAGGCCTGAATGGCTCCTTGTCACGGTCACCATCTTCCACACATCTATAGCCATCTACCTTTAGTTTATTATGGTGTGTTGTCCTTACATATATGTCTGTATTCCTATCCACTGTGTGTGCAAGGCATGAGTGATGCATACTGACATGTGTCTGCACTAACAATTGCAACTGCCGAATGTGTCTGGTCCACTGGTGTTTTCATACATGGCCTTCATTTCTCTAAGTGTGTGAGCATGCCCAGTAAGGTCATCTGTTTGGCATGTGTGGATCATGTCCGGTGGTTTGTACTGAACTGCTGACCTTTGTGTTGTACACCGACAAGTAGCATGCTGTGTCTGCAGGGTATCCATCAATCATTTGGCATTGACTGTTGCAACATGTCTGCATAGCAGGGGGAACACCTGACTATTTCTATGTTTCTACACAGGATTGGGGGGTGCACCTGACTGTTACTATATTTCTGTGTAGGGTGGGGGGGGGACACCTCACACTTATACACATTTTCTAGGACTGTACTGGTATGTCATGTAGTCCATTTCAGTCAGTAGTCTTACCTATCATGCTGGCTAAGCCATACAAGTGTACTACCGTTCTTATCTTTTGATTACAAGCACATTAGTTTCTGACTACCTAGCCATCACAACTGACTTCCCACTACCTGGCCTGCTGTAATCTGTCCATGTAGGTCTGGGGGAGGTGGTTACCCATAGCCCTCATTCAGACGCCATAGGACAGCATTTGTTTGTGTTTGTCTACACCTGTCCTGCTGGCTGTGACTGTTGTTGGGTATGTGACCCCCCTCCTGACTAGCATTTGTGTGTCCCTTATCTTGTGGGTGTCCCAGTATTGAGGGTTGTGCTGCAGGGCTGCCTATGTCGGATGCACATAGTACACTCCCTACACATGGTTAGGCACAGGTAGTGTAATGTTTGGCATCTGTTTTACTGTATGTGAGAGTTAGAGAGAGGTGCAATTCCCTGGGTCCCTCCCATGTCAGAGTATGTGCTATGCGTTGCCTCTTTGCCAGGGCCAGGGCATACTGGGCACACCTCCTTCTGCCTACTGGGGCAGGCTCAGGTTGTTCCTCCTCTGAGTCACTCTGTGCCTGTGCAGGCCTTGGCATTGGTGGGGGGCTGTGTGGCCCTGCCCCTTGCTGCTCCTACTGCAGCTGTTTCTGCAGGATCATATCGCGTAGCATGGCACATACAAGGATGATTTGGGTACATGTAGTTGGTGAGTACTGCAAGGCTCCACCGGATGTGTCCAGGCACTGGAACTGTGACTTGAGCATCCCAAACACATGCTCAATTATGATTCTTGTTTGTGAGTGTGCTTCATTATGGAGTTCTTGTTCGGTGTGTGTGCATTTCTGATGGGTATCATCAGCTACGGCTCCAGTGTGTATCCAGCACCCCCCACTAGGTGACCATGTGAGATGTCCCCATTGGCAAATTTCTGGTACAGCTGCGTCAAATGCCAGATGTGGGAATCGTGATAACTTCCAGGGCAGCCAGCACACATGTTCAGCATTATGCCCTGGGCATCACACATGACCTGGCAGTTGATGGAGGGGAAGCCCTTGTGGTTGATGTAGACCCTACCCTGCTCACCTGCTGGTGCTTTGATGCATATGTTCGTGCAGTCTATTGCACCTACTACCTCAGGGTATTCTGCTATTTGGTGGAAGAGATGCATATTGCTGGCCAACGCCTCATGGGTGAGGGGGAAATATACGTGCTCACTGACATGTACTGCCATGGCATCCAGGAACTGGTGGAGTACCCTGGATGCTGATGCCTATGAAATCACCATCATATCCCCAGTTGGCATTTGGAAGGTACCTATAGCTAGAATTCTTAGGCCTACACATACCTTTGTATCCACTGTGATGGGTTCACCTCTGTTGGTTCTGTGTGTCAGGCATGGCCAGCACAGCTCTATAATTTGCTGTATGAGGTCATTGTCCATCCTACAATGCTCCACTATCTCCAGCTCATGTAGCCCTTGGTAGTTTACCCTGGGTCTGTACACCCTTCTCTGTCTCCTCACTGTGGGTTGGTCAGCAGCATTCACATCCTCACCACACTCAGCATCTTCCACAAGTTGTATGATAGCTATTGCAGCCCCTAACATTTTGCTGTTCTGAGTGTTAAAAGTTCCCCACTTGTTTACACTAGAGGTGTAGGGTGTGGGAAAAACCAGAGAGGTAGGTGTTTGCATAGTTTATAGTAACGTTCTGGATTGGGCTGGTTTGCTGCCTGTGTAATTGTCTGGTTCTGATGCATTTCACCTGGCAGCGAACCTAGTACCCCTTGATTACCTTCCTACTGCTCATTTCCCTTCCCATTGCCCTTCTGTTTCAGCCCGGGGGTGTGCCGCACAATCGGTGTACTCCAATGTGCACACTGCTGCTATTTTCTGGTTTCACTTCCTTTATCTTCCTGTAGAGCCCGGCGCGTGGCGCACACACCCGCTTACACTTTGTCATACGTGCTAGGCAGGTTTAGACACACCCCCTGGCTTTGCTGTGCCAAGCTGGGTGCAACCCCGAGCCACAGGGCTCCAATCTGCTGACAGTATGCCTGACACACCCACCCATGATGTCACCTACCTCCTAGTCTTGCATTCGCCTAGTCATACTCTTACAGTGTTGGGACCTGCCTCACATGCTGGTGGAAACTGAGATTCACTATCCCTCCCCTCATTTGTATAGGATTCCCTGCTAATGCATAGTTACATGTGTCACATTGTGCCTCCCCCCTTAGCAATCACTATTCACTGGCTGGGTTGTCTTTTGACTGCCATTGACTTGCATGGCAGAATAAGGATTTTAGTTGGAATGCTTGCTTTGGGTTTATTTTCTTCTTTTCCCACTGATCCTGTTTGCGAGCCACTGCCCTATGCTTAACCAGCTGTGATCGGCGGTAATAATATAAAAGTTGTATTTTGGACATTTTGCTTTGTTTGCAATGCCAATAGCCTTATACTTGGCCATTGGCATGCTCCCTTAATGATATGCCGCCTTAATTTGGTGCTGTCATATCCCCTTTTTGGAGTTTGCAGATCCATACTCGGTTACTAATCGAGTACATTTCTGCATATTATGCTAGTCCTGCAAGCCCTGATTCCAGCTTCCTGGATGGCAGATTTACTTCATTTTCATGGTTTTCACCTGCAAATGAAGTAATTTGCATACGGGGCTGGGAACATGCAGCACTAGTGCTAGAGCGCTCGCGCATATCAAAGAGGCACGTGCATGGATCGCTCGGCCGTCATATTGGCAAAATTACCTCTTACACTAATCAATTACGCAGTGCAAGCATTTGAGAATCTGGGGGATTGTGTGCTCCATAGAGAAAAACACATAGTAGATATCAAAGACCAATCAACTGGCACCAAGCAAGATTTTTGTTTTATTGGTTCCACAAAAGAAGGGGAAATGTAAGTACAATAAAGTAGGGAAAAAGTAGGAAAATCACAACCGTAAGCAGAAGATCTTACAGCAGGACCCCAATAAGTAGGATTGTGAGTTTGCTTTTATATTTTCCATTTTCTTTTTAAACAAGAAACACCTTTATTAGATTATCACTTATGGCATAAGGAATCATACATTTATATAATGAAAACAAACCATATTGACATATTCTCATTTGCAAACAATATACATATAATTCTCCATACAGTCACGCAAACATTATATAGTTCATTCAATTTCTGCATTCCCTTAAAACTTATTACTTCTCCAAAACATTATTCTGCATGTATTGTTCCCACAATTCCCATTTTTCTTTGTAAATTGCTCCTACCATTTTCTAAAGATCCCACTTCCAGTTCTTTTATCTGTATTACTATAGTCACTACTTCTAGTCTAGTTGGTTTAGATTTTGATTTCCAATGTCTAGTAATTTCTTTTTGTGGTGGCACGCCAGAATTAAACTCACCAAGGCCTTATGTCTAGACAATTCTCATTCTGTGTTACACTGCCATACCTCTCAACATCTTAGTGTTAGAAATCTGGACAAAACCTGACAAAATGTGGAAACAAAGGCCCAAAAATAGGGACAATTTTAAATATTGCTCTTATAAACTTAGAAAGTTGCTAGAAAACAGGATTTGTGTTAACATACATTTTTATGAAGGATTTGAAGTCTGAAACTCAAATGTATGTCATTGTTTGGTGACTTCAGTCATCAGAGTATCACAGTGATTTGCCAATAAATCACAAATTTTATGAGGAACATATCAAAATATGAGCCAAAAATCTGGACATTCTGTAAAATTCTGGACAGTTGAGAGGTATCAGCACTAAAAAAAATGTCCTTAGTTATAGCAATTCACTCACCCTGTATCGGTAAAAAAGTAGTCTGCACAGAATTTTTAGTCTGTGACCTCATTACACTCCCAAAAATATATTCCCAATTACCTCTTTCTTCCTTATCACACCTCCAGCATTTGCAGTCTACCTGAGGAAAAATTCTTTATAGAGTCTGATTGGGGTGTAAAAATACTTATGCAATCACTTCCAAGAAAAATTCTAAATCTTCTAGACTTTATTGCACATTTGGGAACCATACATGTATCCTTCCATTGTTCCTTTGTGAAATGCTTATCCAACCTCTCTTCCCAATCCTTTCTAACCTCCTCTGATGATTCCTATAATTATCATGTGATATTGTATACATCTTGCTAATTAACCCCTTTTTGACACCAGCTTCTGTTTAGATTCTGTTAAAAACTCTATCAGTGCTGGTCTTTCACTTAGGATCCTACTATTCCTTTCTGTTTGCCTGTACTCTGATAATCCTTGGTAGGGAGGGTAATTTCTAGCCTGCAGACCAAATGAAATATTGCCCTGTTCCCATTCTATTACCTTTCCTTTGTCTTATCTCCTCCCAGTACCTAGGTTCCTTTGCCAGTTTTCTGCAGTAAATCCCAGCCCCCTCTTTACTATTCTCTCTACCCCTAATTGCATTTATCCCTATGGGTAGAACTTCCTTTCCCCATTCCCTTGTTGGCTTAGTTATCAGAATACTTCCTGATACTGTATGAATGTAATATTCTGTATCATTATTGTTGCTCTCCTTAAGGATTTGCATCCAAAATCCCAGTCTCTCCTTGTGTCTTGAGCCCCCCTCCCCACGTTTTATCATCACTTTCCATTTTGAATTATAGCTTTCTCGTTGAGCTATGTATAAGAGAGTTAAATGTGTAGCTTTGAAATACCCCAGTATCACTTTATCCTTCTTGACTCTTGCCTTCTTCCCCTGTCAGTTAAAATCCTTCGACTCTTTAATTGCTGTCCACAGTTTCTGATAAAAAATATGCCTGTCCTGTGTATAAAACTAAAGGGACTACAACATTTTCACTGCTTGTATCTTGCTATCCATAGCCATAAAATAAAGCTTCTAATGTCTCAGTTTTTGTATTAGCTTTTGTTTTAGTCTCTTCCCACATATCCTTAGCTGCCATAAAAAGAATATTTTAACCCATACTCCTAAGTACTTAATTTTATCACATCCACAAAAATATGGGTATCCCCAAAAGTCCTGAAGCTGCCTCAGAATGTTTACAACACAGAAATGTCCTATTTTAGTTTTATTAGGCACAGAGTAATATCACGGGCAAATAAAACTTTTCTGGATTAGCATACCAATTATATCCTTGAATTTCTGAATCCCTTATTTTCTTTGCCAATGGTTCTATGTGTAATACAAATAAGAAAGAGGATACCCCTGCCTGGTTCATCTGTTCAATCAGATCTTATCAGAGAGGACCCCCCAACACTTTAATTTCTCATCCGATCCCCCATATATCCTCCTAATTAACATCATTACTTTGTCAGGGGAATGCAAATGCTTCTTTGTCCTGCTGATAATATCCCAGCTTACTCTGTCAAATGCTTTCTCTGCATTAATACGCACCAACAGTGGTGATATTTTCTTACGTTCTGCTTCCCTCTGGATCATCATTATTCTATTAATGTTGTCAAATGTTTGCCTACCAAATTGATGCATATCTATCAATTTTGGCATCACCTTTGCCATTCTTTTAGCCATTTAAGACATAAACACTTTATAGTCATTGTTTGTTAATGAAATAGGACTGGAAGGTAAGGATTCAAAGAGTTTAGGGTCTAGTATTGAAAATTAATGGATTAAAATATTTGCTGCAGTGCACATTCATTATCTGTGGTTTCTGCTGTTAAAGTGATAGGAACAGTTTTGTCCTATTAATTTATAGGATACAAGAGATACAGTCTGGTCATTTAGAAATTTGAATAACTGTGAACTGAGAAACAGGCCAGTTCATTGCTTAACTGGAATTCATTTACCTTTTTCCAGGGATAATTAATAGTGTTCATCTCTATAGAAATGGGTCATAAACAGGGACAACACTGCACAGGAGCACATGTCTCATCCCCTGAAACTGTGGGCCGTGGTATGTTCCATAGTCTCTGCAATATTACTAAAAATTAAAAAATATATATTTTTTTTTAGGACTGATCCTCACCTCTGTCTGTTCCAACCTGGTTGATAGCGCAAGTATTATAATGAATTTAAAAGTATGATCTGGATATTCTAATATATGACGTACCAATGCATTAGAATCATATTTTTTTTATGTCATTTTTATGCTCTAATATCCTGTCCCTAAGTTTATGATGGGTTTTACCTATATAAAATGTTAAGCAAGCCCCAGAAAGGGCTGCATAAACTACCCCTGTTGTTTGGCAATTAAACCGCCCCTGCACAGAAAACTTTACACAATTAATTAAACATTCTGGTACCTCTAATATATACTAACAAGCCAAACAGTGTCCACATTTTGCTATCCTGTAACTAATAATACATTTATGATAGAAAAATTGCTGTTGGATGAACAGGGAGAGACGTGGACATTGCAATTGGACAGGCAGGAGTTATATTGGCAAGTATTCTTAAATGCAGAAGTGTGGCCAGGTCTGAATGATCAGATATCTATAAATATCCTTTGAAAACTAAAGTCACTGATTAGGAAATAATAAGTTTTTAATATTTAATGTTTAGATTATATGCATTTGGATTGTATGCACATTTTTATAGTTTGGTAGTGCACGTTTATAAGATGGCTCATTTTATATGGCTCATGAATGAATGGTAGTACTGGTATTTCCTTGGTTGAATTAAGGAGCTTGGCTGTGATATGTATATTATTTGTTATTTAAAAGACAAAACTGCCATAAACTTGTTTGTTTCTGAAGAAGTTTTTAAAAAATAAAAATGGAAGTGCTACACAAAGTCTTTTAGAGTATATTTTTCCTGTTTAGTAGTATTTTGTGTAAGTTTGGGAGCCATAAAATGTATTTGTCATTTGAAGAAAGTGAGTCAGAACTGCAGTTGTACAGTTTGTTATTTACTTTTCCCCAGATTTAGCAAGCTCTGCACAGAGTGCAGAAATAGTGCAAGAGCTGCTGCACGCAATATGAGCGATCCAGGAACGACCTCCCAGAATGTGCATGAGCACTCCTACACTATTCCTGCATGGACACTACTGCTATATGCTAATTACCTCATTTGCTGGTGAAAACCATGCAAATGAGGTGAATTAGCGATCCAGGGAGCAGGCAGGCATCTGTGCAGGAATAGTGTAACTCGCAGAAATGTATTTGGTTACTAACCAAATACATTTCAGCAAATTACAAAACAGAGGCATGACAGCTCAAAAGAAAGCATGTATTCAATGTAGTAGGCATGCCAATGGCCAAATATATGGCCATTAGCATGAGAAATAGTTGCAAAATTATAAAAAATAACTTTTATTTTTTGGCCGATTTCGGCCGTTTAAGCATAGGGCAATGGTTTGCAAACGGGATCAACCCGAAAATAAGAAAAAAAGTTGGAAATAAGCTTTTAAACCCAAATCAGCATTTTGCCATAATAGTCAATGGTGTGCCTAAGACAACAGTACCAGGGAATAGTGGTTGCGAAGGGGGAAGGCTCAGTGTGAGTGTGGTAACTATGAATTTGCATTCTACTTTATGCAAATGAGGGGATTGATAATGAATCACAGATTTCCTCTCAGTGTTAGCTTGCACCCAACCGTGTAGGTGTAGCAACACCATTGTATAAGTATAAGAGGTAGATGGCCTCATAAGGAGGAGTGTCATGCATGCTGTAAGCTTATTGGATCTCTGTGGCCCATGTTTACCCTTAGCCAAGCACAGCTAAGGAAGGGAGTGTGTTGGAGGCTGCCTAGTAGTGTTTACATTGCCTAAATGGGTGTGCGTACCACGCACCAGGTTTTAAACAAAAAAAAAAAAAAAAACAGGAAATAGCAGCTCTGTTGACATCTGAAACTGGGTATGTGCACCGCGCCCCGCGGCTTAAATGGGAAGGCAATGGGAAGAGAAAACAGCAGTAGGAAAGCCATCAAGGAGAACTAGCATAGCTGGCAGGTGAAATGTATCAGAATCAGCCAATTACGCATGGAACAGCCTAGCACAGTACTATAAACTATGCAAACACCTTCCACTCTGGTTTTTCCCACAAACTCTACACCACCGGTGTACACAGATGGGGAAATTTTACCTGACAAAACTAACAAAATGTTAGGGGCTGCTGTCGCTCTCATACATCAATATGTGCAAGAGGCTGAGGATGGTGAGGATGTGAATGCTGACGCCCAACCCACAGTGAGTAGAAGAAGAGTGTACAGACCCAGGATAACCTATCAGGGGCTACATGAGCTGGAGATAGTGGTGTGCTATAGGGTGGACAGGAACATTATACACCAAATTGTTGAGCTGTGCCGGCCATGCCTCACACACAGAATCAACAGAGGGGAACCCATCCCAGTGGATACCAAGGTATGTGTAGGCTTAAGATTACTAGCCACAGGTACCTTCCAAAGGGCAACTGGGGATATCATGGGGACCTTACAGGCATCAGCATCCAGGGTACTCTACCAGTTCCTGGATACCATGTCAGCACATGCTGGTGAGCACATATATTTCCTCAACACCCATGAGGCATTGACAAGCAATATGTGTCTCTTCCACCAAATAGCAAAATACCCTGAGGTAGTGGGTGCTATAGACTACACGCACATACACATCAAAGCACCAACCAGTGAGCAGGGTAGGGTCTATATAAACCGCAAGGGCTTCCCCTCCATCAACTGCCAGGTCATGTGCAATGCCCAGGGCATTATCTTGAATGTGTGAACTGGCAGCCATGGAAGTTTCACGACTCCCACATCTGGCATATGACAGAGCTGTACCAGTCATTGGCCACCTAGTGAGGGATGCTGGCTATGCACTGGAGCCGTGGCTGATGACACCCATCAGAAATGCACACACACATCTGAACAAGAACTCCATAATGAGGCACAGGCACAAACCAGAATCATAATAGAGCATGTGTTTGGGATGCTCAAGTCACGGTTCCATTGCCAGGACATATCCAGTGAACCCTTGCAGTACTCTCCAGCTACATAAGTTTATAGGTTCATAGGTTCATAGATTAGTACTAAGCTAACTGCCCTTGAGAGCCATTTTAAGCCTAGCCAATTATCCCTTGTGGGACTCAAACCCTCCACTTTGTGCTTGCAAGGCAAACACCTTAACCATTAGGCCACTCTCCCAACCCAACATGTATACAAATGTTCATAGTATGTGCCATGCTACACAATATGATCCTGCAGAAACTGCTTCAGCAGGAACAGCATGGGGCAAGGCCACACAGCCCCCCACCATTGCCAAGGCCATCACAGGCACAGAGGGACTCAGAGAAAGAACAACTTGAGCCTGCCCATGTAATCAGAAGAAGGCATGCCCAGTATGCCCAGGTCTTGGCAAAGAGGCAATGCATAGCAAATACACTGACATGGTAGGGACCCAGGGAATGACAGCTGTCTCTGACTTGCACATACAGTAAAAGGGATACCAAACATGACACTATCTGTGCTTTACCATGTATAGTGTGTGTACTATGTGCATCTGACATAGTCAGCCCTCCAGCACCATCCTCAATACTGGCATAGCCACAAGGTAAGTCACTTTTCCTATCAATTGCTGAATGGAGTAGTATGTTCTGATAGTTGTATCTATGGTATGGACGTGAGCATGCAAAGGAATTGTGTGAATGAATGGGATGGCAGCACATAGTGGACACCTATATGGGCAGCATGAAATCCATAACAACTAATGGTGTCAACATACTAGGCACAAGGTGACAAATCCTACTGCAGTACATGTGGTGGCCCAAATGTGTGTCCATATGACACATACACATGCATGTCAGTAAGGCACACATACCCACCACTGACCTCTGCCAGCAGGACAGATGTAAATGACCAAAAAAAAATGGCTGGGCTAAGGCCTCCAATTTATGGCAATGGTTAACAGCCCCCCTCCAGACCTACACAGACAGACTACAACATGTCTGGCAGTTGTAGGTTAGTTCTGAAGGGTAAGAAGTCTGAAACTGAAATGTAGGCCAATAAAACCTAAGATCTGTACTCTACTGATATGCCTCCAGTCTGCATGATAGGTCAGAATACAAAATGAAATTAAAGCCATCAGAGTACCTGAAATACCAGTACAGTCATAGCAAATGTTTAAAATCATCAGGTGTGCCCCCTCCCACAATCCTACGTAGAAATGCAGTAACATGTAAGTGTGAGGTGTAATAACAGTGGAGCACAGATTACCCGAGCTGGCCCAATCTACAAGATAGATTGTTGCATGTGTACAATATGCAGGGATTCCTGTGTTAGATTGTTGCATGTTCAATATTGTCTGGAAGTGGTCATCATGTAGGCATGGAGGGCTGTGTCTCTGAGGCCTATGGGCAGTACTGTGGGTGACAGGGCCATGTTCCAACAACTGCAGTGCAAACTACAATGCTTCTCAGCAATACCTATGTCAGCAGTCGTCCATACTCACTGTTCAGATGTCAATATCTGTCAACATCTGAAAGATGGACATGCCATGAATGTGGGCTCAGACATACACGCAGTACACAGGTGGAAGTAACCTAGACAGAGTACATAAAATGTAACTGACAACTGCAAACAACTTTGGAATTGTACATACAGGTTAGCAGCATATTAGTTGTCTGTGTAGTATGGAATACTGATGTAGTCTGGCCAATCACTGGCAGACCACAAAAGGCACAGTTATGAAGTAATGAGACACTGCCTATGTCCCCACACAAGGCAGCATAAAGGGAATGTCCCATGTATATCTGTGAGTCAGCTGCAAGTAGCCTCCATATCACACATGCACTCAGCTCAACCCACCATCAGCCACAGGTTTATCACAGGTCATATCTTTGCTGTTGGGAATTAATACAGTATGACCCCCACTTCTGTATGGGAATACCCACAGAATACAGCATGCTGAAGAGGTGTACCATGCAGATGTGTCCCTAGCTGTAAGCAACACCCTGCCAGCATCCAGACAAATGGATTAGTATGGACAGGAATTATTGCCATTAACACCTTGCACACTTACCCTGTCACCCCAGGGGAAGCCATTGGCTCACAGCCTGGGAATCTAGGAGTGACAGAATGCACTGGCCTGCTACAGATGGCCTTCATTACTACAAAATGGCCTACAGTCCTCTGGCAAAGGCCTGTTCCTCACCCATAGTGCCAATGTATGGTATCTCCTGGGGTCCCAACTAACAACATAACACAGTCAACAGAACACAAATGCAAGGCCATGTTGACAAATCCCAGTAGCATGCCCACAATATCCAACTGCATGAACTGTGGACCAACTCCTAAATACTGCTGGGATAAAAGGCCAACTATAGGGATACTTCTCAGATATCGCTCGCATAATGTTAGGAAGAGGATAGAATTACAGAGTGGGGGGTGTAGAAGCATGGACGTTATGGAGTGTGTGAAGTCTAAAACTCTGATGTATGCCCATACTACCCCTGCCTCCAAACCTAGTAATGGGTGGCTACAAACCTGCTCGTAAACCACAATGTGAAGGGGAACTGACCAGATATATGAGCTCTGCCTCTGGGTAAACTGGGTGAATCTGAACAGCTGACAGGTATGGCCACAGCAGGATATGGCCATTCTGTTATGCTGATGTATGTACAAGAAGAGGATCCTCAGCCACCATAGTACCAAGGTGCTGGACCATTTACACAGACCTAGCAGCAAGTGTCTGCAGCTACCCTTCCAGAATGGCATGAGTGTGCAAGAATGTATAGGCTGCAGACTACAATACTGGACACAGCTTCATTCATCTTGTATTTCCCAAGAAATAACTGTGAATAAATGAGTATATCAGTCAGTAGTTAATGACATAATACATCACAGTGTAAAACAGTACATATGTCTGAATATCTCTGCTAACACCAATCGAGTAACACAAGCAGCACAGACAGCAATAGTTACTGTATCCCACCATCTGTCACCCATTGTGGCTTCATAATGTCAACTTATCAACAGATATCCTGCAAAAACAGATTGTTAGCTGTAGGTGTAGTACACCAAACCCTGGACTGGAGTACAACCCTACCTGGAATGGATTCACATACTCAATACAGAAGGTCATACTGGGCATGCTCCTACACGTTGAGAAATGAAGCCCATGTCTGACAACACAATAGACTATACATATCTGTCAGTCACAGATGTCTGTGCACACACACCACATTGTACAACATTCATGCTTTGCACTCACATTGGATAGGAATACTCAAACATATCCAAGGCCAACACACTATAATATGTCAAACATGCACACACAGAGATGTGGGAAAGAGCAAGACAGACAGTGACAGAGCGATTTTCATTATGAGGCCTGTGCCCCCCACCACACATCCAATTGGCTGATATCACATGATGTACTGATATCAATCACTGTAGACATTCATTTTGGTAGCCCTCAGCCCTATAGTGTCCTGGTGCTTGTGATAACTGTGTAACATGATAGTACAAATCAATATTCATTTAGCATTTGTATACCCAGTTCTGTCAAATGTAAAGTTGTGTGTGACTGAGTGTGTGTGTGTGTGTGTGTGTGTGTGTGTGTGTGTGTGTGTGTGTGTGTGTGTGTGTGTGTGTGTGTGTGTGTGTGTGTGTGTGTGTGTGTGTGTGTGTGTGTGTGTATGTGTGTGTGTGTGTGTTTCCAGAGGAATGATTTATGGACCATTCACACACACTGCACTTCCTATTGCCCATGTTAGCACTCCTGCTGATGTCAGTCCCCTTGACATAACCCTCTGGCGAAGTCTCAGCCCTATTAGCTGCATGGTGCTTGTGATACGTGTGTAATACTATAATGTAGAAAACTAGTTAGGTAGGAGATCTAATCCCAGGCATGGCAACTGTGAAACTTTGTGTGTGGAGATGAATAATTTTGAGGCCATTCACACTCATTACACCTCCCATTGCCCTACTTTAACATGCCTTCTGATGTCAGTCACCTTGAAATAACCTTTTGGCCAAATGCCAACCCTGTAAGATCCGTGATGCTTGCAATAACTGGGTAATGCTTTAGTGTAGCATACTATTTAGGCAGGAGTTCTAATCCCAGACATAGCAACTGTGAAACTGTGTGTGTGTGTGTGAGAGAGAGTGTGTATTTCTTTGATGATACCTAATTTTATGGACATTCATGCTTACTACTCTCCACTTACCCCTCCTTTAGCACTGCTGCTGATGTGAGTCACCTTCAAAGATACATTTGGGCAGCTCTTCAACATGTAAGCTGTGTGGTGCTTATGATAACTGCGTAATACTATAGTGTAGCATACTAGTTAGGTAGCAGCTCTAATCCCACACATGGAAACTGTGTGTGTTTGTGTGAAAGAGTGTGTGTCTTTGATGATACCTGATTTTATGGTCATTCACACTTACTACTCCCCTTACCCCTCCTTTAGCACTGCTGCTGATGTTAGTCACCTTCAAAGATACCTTTGGACAGCTCTCCAATACATAAGCTCCATGGCACTTGAGATTACTGCATAGTACTATAGTGTAGCATGCTAGTTAGATAGGAGTTGTAATCCCCGATGTGGGAACTGTGTGTGTTTGTGGGAGAGAGTGCGTGTGTGTGTCTTTGATGATACCTGATTTTATGGGCATTCACACTTACTACTTCCCTCCCTTACCCCTCCTTTAACACTGGTGCTGATGTTACTCACCTTCAAAGATACATTGGCACAGCTCTCCAACATGTAAGCTCCATGGCGCATGCCATAAATGTGGAATAATGTAGTAGCAGTAATTACATAGCTATGGGTTTGAATCTCATCCATGGCAAGTGTTTGTGTGTGTATATATGTCTACTTACGTATATCTGTACCTCTAAGATGTTGGCCCTATTTACACGCAGTACACATGTTCATGCCTGACTTTAGCAGTCCTGCAGATATCATCCACCTTTAAAGTACCTGTTACCAACCCTAAACCATGTAAGGTCAGTGGTGCATGTGGCAAATGTGTAACATAATGGTATGGAAAGATTGTTAGATAGAGGGGGTGAACCTCACCCCTGGAAAATGTGAATGTGTGTGTAGGGTAAAGTTATTTTTTGGATCTCTCACCCAATGCCAGTATTTACAAGGGCTGGTGATGTTCCTCACCTTAGAAGTACCTTGGGGCAACATCCATCCTATAAGCTCTGTGGTGCGTGCAATAAATGCAGCCCACTGTTGTAGCAATGCATAGCTAGGTAGGGGTTGAATCTCAGTACTGGCAAGTGTGTGCCTGTCATCAGTATCCTGTGTGGGGGTTGCTGTGATTGTGTAATAACAGGATTCATTGTGGGGTGGGTTTTTCTAAATTATTATGTTGAGGACCTAGTATATGTCACAATGTCCACATTACAAGGCCAACAGATGTCAAACACTGGAGAGGTTGGTGTACACAATCCACAGCCCTACATGTGACAGTATGGATTGGTGAACAATATACGTAACCCTTCTATAAATCAGAGAACACTCTCCACCCATGTATCATACACAAACACACTTGGCTAGACGACAACCACTATATTGGTAGTTCCCTGCATATTGCCTCACAGATAGTAACCACAGTATGATCGAGGTGGACTACATGACTGCTGACCACAACAGTGCCACTGACATCAGAAAGTACTTTGATGTGTTACATCTCCTGACTCTGTGTGTGTTATCCAGTAAATAGAAGGACATAGCACCCTGTTCCATCCCCTCAGTAGCCAAATAAATGTGTACAGTGGCCCTTTTGCCATGTTCCCCACTGGATACCTGCAACAACTGTAGAGTCTGCAAATGTACTCCACAAAGGGAATACCATGCCTTATACACATCCCCATATGGACAGATGCCACTAACTCCACTGAATACTCGTATCATGCTGTCAATGTAGGTGCAAACATGACCTCAGTTACATAGCCAGGTCTCACCAAATGAGGTCAGGAATGCTACATCAGAAGATAACAATCTGTCCACACAACATACCTCAGAGACCTCAAGTACACTTCCACATGTACACTTCCACACGTCAAAGAACATGCATATGGGACATGTGCACAACCCAGACTCTGTCCATGTTATGAAATATAGATCACATACATGGGAAGCAGTGCACATCACTGGCCACCCACAATAGTAACCCAGATGAGTGTATGGTGAACACAATACACATCCCTGGGGACCACTCCAGGGACTACACCCCTGAGCCATACTGGGGACTATTGTCATGTGGCCTGATGCCAAGGTATTCCCTTGGCCTAGCCTTGTAGATCCTTCAGGCCCATTCAACTACTACACACCTGTGAAGCAATGAACATATGGATCTCAGTACTGGCAAATGTGTGTGTGTGTGTGTGTGTGTGTGTGTGTGTGTGTGTGTGTGTGTGTGTGTGTGTGTGTGTGCGTATGTTTAGATGAATGATTTTGATGCCATTCACACTCACTACACCTCTCATTTCCCTACTTTAGTACGCCTGCTGATGTCAGTCACCTTGAAATAACCCTTTGGCCACATTTCAGCCTTATAAGCTATGTGGCACTTGCAATAACTGTGTAATACTGTAGTGTAGTAAACTACTTAAGTAGGAGTTTTAATCCTGGTCTTGGTAAATGTGATAATGTGTGTGTTTATGTGAGAGTGTGTGTGTCTTTGTTGACACCTGATTTTGTAGACATTCACACTTACTACACTTCCTTTACCCCTCCTTTAGCACTGCTGCTGATGTCACTCACCTTCAAAGATATCTTTGGACAGCTCTCCCATATGTACGCTCCATGGCTCATGCAATAACTGCATAACACTATAATAGCAATACATAGCCAGGTAGGGATTTGAAACTCAGTACTAGTAAGTGTGTGTGTGTCATCAATATCCTGCATGGGTGTTGGGGTGATTGTGTAATGATAGGATCCATTGCAGTATTTGTTTTGCTACATTATTATATTGAGGAACTATATGTCCCGATGTCCACATTACAAGGCCAACAGTTTTCAAACACTGTAGAAGTTGCAGACAATCCACAGCCATAAATGTGTACAGCCATGTGCAATTACTATGTGACAGTATAGATTAGTAAACAATATAGGCAAACATTATAATACCTAGATACCACTCTCCACCCATGGATCATACACAAACATGTTTGGCTCTTTCTCTCTTCCTTTCTTACGTTCTCTCTGTCGTCTGTCTCTCTCTCTCTCTCTCTCTCTCTCTCTCCTTCACTGGCAGATGTGTAAAAATACATCTGTTTTGCATAGGCAACAGCTTGACTTTTGTAAGTAATGCTCATGATCAGCTGATGGCCTGTGCACGAATTGGAGTCCCCCATTTGCTAATTGCATGTGGAACAGCTGTGATATCATTCCTATAGCCAATTGCATGGAAACACACTCCTATAACTAAGCACTTCATGTGGGTATTGCCCTTTTCCTTCACTGTGAACAGTACTTCATGTGGGTGTCTGACAAACAGCATCCCAGAGGGTAGTTGGAAATACCTCTTACAACAAACACTGTGGAGACAGGCCAATAAACCGGAGGGGGATGTTCCAGACATGGGGACAAAATGTAAGTATTGCTGTTCTACATTTGAAGTAATGTTGGTTTAACCTGGTTTGTGAGAATATGGCTGTTTTGCATGATTTAAAGTCTGGCATGACAATGTTATGTGGTTGAGGAAACTCTCACCTGTAGAGCTATCTGCAGACTGGCCGGAGTTTGGAGTCTTAGATGTGTTGTGTTACTCACACATTTTCTGTCTTTAGAAATGCAGTAGCATACTCTGAGGATTGCAGTCAATAAATGGTGATATCCACATGTGTTATTGACTTCATATCCCTCAGAAGAGATATGTCACAACAGACACTGTTGCACCAGCAATTTTCTCAGTTTATTACAGCAATATGTCAATACTGGCCCTGTGTTTGTGCCTCTGTTGCCCAAGTATGCCTCCCTTTGCCCATATGTCATGCAGTAAGAGGTGCATATGTACAATATATCATTATTTACTGACATCATTACTGACATCAAGCCAGTGATGTATCAGACTGCCAGACATGTTATATATATGCCTTATATATGAGAACAAAATCTGGACCTTCTGTTGTAGTCTGTACAGTAGTGAGTTCTGTGTACTTATGGTGATTGTTGACAGAGTGTCAGTATTGTATAGCAGTGTATTGTGAATATGTTACTTGGCCTGTGTACAGACTGTGGTAAATGTCAGTATTCTTGGTCCTGTTCTATCTGACGTTGCATGCTGCTCCAGTTTCTGGTACCCTATCAGTGTATATGTTTGTACGGCCAAACTGAGATATATTCCATACCACAGTCAGGCATCAGACTACACTGTGAATTGGGCCAGTATATGTAGGGTTAGTGTGTGAGTGGCAAATATGTGGATGGGTTTGTTCACACAGTCCATATACTGTTCTATTAATTAGGCTTACTATAATGTGACTGTCAAATAACAAAACAAGTGTGTAATAATGAAGTAGTAGAAACCAGTAAAAAGAACAAAACTTCACCATAGGAATAGTCCTTCTCCCAGCAGTCAAAAATCAATAATTCAAGTAAATCCATGTACTCCAACAAGTTTATTGTAAATAATTTCCAAGTAAAACGGACTGGATAAGCATATTCGTCCAAAGAACAACAGGACTTTTTCAAACCATAGTGCTTCACCAGTAAATGCAGTTCAAATAAATCAATCAATCAGTTGAACACTTGTTAAATGATCAATTAATTAATTATTAAATTAATTTTTCATCAAAAATAAAATTAATGTATATTCAAGTCTATAAAAATGAATAAAACAACTCTGATATAAAATGTTAAATATAATAAAACTTTTTCTTATTTTTACTTATGATTCATTTAAGGTCTTGTGTTCTGTCCTTAAGAATGGGAACAACAGAGAGGTGTTCATTCATACCTGGGGGTCTGTTAGCTCCCAGTTTGAGTTGCCATTTTAACTCACTTTTATTAATACCCCAGTCACCACCTCCAGGGTCCTTTTTAATAATTTCAAGGATCCCAGACTTAAATCTAGCCTTACCCTTACATGACAAGATGTGTTTAAATAGAGCATTATTAATGTTTTTGTTGGTTATTGCATATTGGTGTTCATATATGCATTTACAGAGTGTCCTCTCCGGTTTTCCAACATAAAATGCCCTGCAACTCCGACATGTACTTAAATAGGTTAACCCACCACTGTTACAGTTACCACTAATAGAAAAAACTTTTATTTGAAATTGGTCAATTGTGATAAAAGGTTCTTCTAAAATGAAGGGGCAATAATTGGGTCTCCTTTAGATTACCGAACCGACACTTCACCGACATGCAGAAGACCGAGATGAAATGACCGACAGGTAAGTTGACCGAAATGGTGATTTTCCGACAGCTGAAAGAATGACAAGGGTAACGTGTGAGCATGACTCGGTAAGTGTGCGATAGTGACGGATTTAGGAGCGGTCAGGTAAGTGTGCGATATTGTGGGATTTTGGGTTAGAGTGTGGGAAAGGTGAGTGTGCAGCAGTGTTGGAGTTAGGGTTCGGGTAAGGTAAGTGTGTGATAGTGACGGACTGTAGTTTAGGGACAGGTTAAGTGAGTTAGGTTTGGAGTGCGGGTGAGTAGTGACGGGCTTTATGTTTTAGGGTGGGTTAAGTCAGTTAGGGTTAGGGTGCAGGTAGGTTAAGTGTGCGATAGTGACAGCCTTTAGGTGTAGGGGTGGGTTAAGTGAGTTAGGGTTAGGGTGCGGGTAGGGTAACTGTGCGGTAGTGTTGGACCTTAAGGTTAGGGTTTGGGTTAAGGTTAGTGGATATGTCATTGTGTGTCGTGTAGTTTACGTTGTTTGTGTCGGTGTAATGGTGTTCGGTTTTGTGAGTTGTTGGTGTTGTGTGTTTTCGGTTATTTGGGGTCGGTGTTTTGTGTGTCGGTGAATTGTCAGTTCGGTAATGTAAAGTAGACCCCAATAACTACATGTTCTACATTTCTTTGTTCCGTATTGTTTAGTAGTCTTGTGAAGTGGGTGCTCAAAATAAAACTTCATATTGGGCCCCATTTTTGAAACAAATGCAGGAACTTCCCCCCAAAGTATCAAACACCTCACTGTTTGCTTCAAGTATCCTGCAGTTTTTGGTAACTATGTTCCTTACCTTTCTTTCCAAAGGACCAAAGAATGTAACCACAGTTACTAAAAATTTTTGTTCTACATGTGGGGGGTTGAAATAGTGATGTCGCTGCCTAATAAGGGTTTATATTTTCTTCCCCATTCTTGTAAAATTTCAAAGGCAGTGTCCTAAACCCAAGAACTGGGGTACCCTCGATCAATGAACAGCTGTGTAAGATTAGCCAGTTCTTTTTTTAGATTGTCTAGAGTGGAACACATTCTTGCCCCTCTAATCATTTGGCCTTTGACAATATTTTTCTTAGTATACACAGGATGTTTATTATTGTAGGCCAAAAAACTATGGGAATAAGTTGGTTTATGAAAAACCTTCAAAGTAAAAATTCTTTTCACTTGATCTTTAACAATGGAAACATCCAAATAATCAATATTCTCCTTAGAGTAAATGTGAGTAAATTTGAAATAGGATCACACTTGATTAAGGTGTTCAAAGAAGTGGTTAACTATTATTTTGTCACCTTTCCACAAAATGAACACATCATTCCGGTAACGAAGGTAAAGATTCCAGCTGTTATCAGTGTTAAATATGTATTTCTTTTCCCAGATGGCCATAACTAAGTTAGCATAAATAGGTGCACTACTAGAACCCATGGCCACCCCTTCACCTGTCTAAAATGTTCTGCCTCAAATGTGATGCAGTTGTTATTTAATATAATCTCCATCACTTCCATCACAAAATTCATTAAGTTGGGTTATATTATATAGTGACTGTTCTTAGATATTTTATATCATATTTTATTAGACTATATTGCAATATGTATCATACTGCATATTACATATTATATATTATGTATTTTAGTATATTTCACGTTTTTCACATAGTTTTATATATAGATATATTTTTAGACGTTATGAGTGGATAGTAGTAGACAATGACTGAAGTTATTTAACCATTAAGTTATTAAGTTAGATTATGATATATATGCATTAGACACCTTACTTTAAATCATGAAGTCAATATACAGATGTTGTAGGAGAATAGTATTTACGCTTCATATATAGCGATTAGTGCTTTACATTTATTGATTGAGACGATTTATCAAGCAGGTCTTGTCTTCAGAAGAGTTATGAGTTCTCTCTAAGCAAGAACATAATGCTATAAACATGCGAGAAAACTTCTCAAGGGGATCTGAACATGACGTTAGTTTTTAGGTAGTGTTTAGATCAGACTTGTTCGTTCATGCATTAATATATATATATATTGCTATGTGTGCAGATGCAAGAGATGTAGTTTTAGATTTTTGAGAGAAGGTTTTGTTTAATGTATTGTTATGTTTTCACGTTTTTATGTGCTTATTGTTGTTATTTTGCACAACTTATTTTATCTATTTCATTTATTTGTTATATGGTTTACCCAGCCATTAGTTTATGGGTTTATGAACAGTATATTTAGACATTAGCACATTAAAAATGCATAAAAATGCTTAATTAGTTGTACTAAATGAAGTTTTTGATTAATTGATGACTTGATTGTTTGATTGCCCATTACAAGAAGATTTCTGACGTATATATAGTACTTGCTATTCTTAGTTTTAATGGATCTGAAGAATCGTGCTTTATGTACGCGAAAGCGCTCATCTTTGTTAAATAAATCCTTTTTACATATAGTGGTGGTCTGCTTCCAGTGTTTTCTGCTTTTGGACTTATTCCTCTTTTTGGAGTGGACCTTTAGGAGTCAGCGTAACTGTGTTTTCTATTGCTTGTGCTGCTGAACTGTTCTGCTGTTTTCCACACGATGGATAATGCTGCTGTGGAGCTGGATTATGTACCAGAGAGACCAGACCTGAACAGGAGATGGACTCTACTTATGGAGAAAAAAGACAACCCCTTTCTAGAAATGGAACTTTCAGCAACAGGTACTTCAAATACAATTAACAACACTAACAATGTACCTGAATTCAACATTATGCACAAAGATTTAGAGAACACTCTATACAAGTTACTTAGATTTGTTTGGCAGAGGCATCATTTAGAAGCCTGCCTACATTTCAAAGTAGTACCAAGGGGAATGAGAGTTCTCTGTATGCCATCTTATGGCAATAGCCACCCTGACTTATTAAAGAGGTGGCAACAACTAAATCTTGATTTGAGCTACAATTATATGAAACTACTCATTGAATATTTCACACTGATAGAGAATGAACTAAATAGCAAGGTTGAAACTTTATATAATGACATTACTACTAAATTTAAAGGGGATATGTTTGTGAAACGGCTAGATAATATACTGTATCAAACTTCTTTATACGGAGACAGGCTGCAACAGATAAAGCTTCGTAAGCTGCAGCAAGACTATCATGATTTCACCAACAGCCAAGTTTTTGTCTGGCCCAGGTACCGTGACACCAGAGATGTGAACTCTGATATTCAATCTATGAATCCAGTAGGACGAACTGATTTGTTAGATTCACAGAGAATACCCCCTTTAAGAACAGAAGTTTCAGCTGAGAATGCCCTTACATCACAATTTGGGGCTCCTGGTTTTTCCACACAGGATGTAGTGTCTACACCTCCGCCCAATCAATTAGCTTTACTGCGACAAATCCAACAGAATATGGGAGCTAAGCTGAAAATACTACAGAGTAACATTGAGCGTTTTTTACTGCTACCCATCTACAACCAGGGTATCCTGAGAGGCAGATCAAACAGTCGAGGGAGGACCAAGAGGAAGCTCTCCGACGAGCAACTGGGCCGCAGAGGTCGAATGAGGGATGGAGCAGCTTAGTATTCAACTTATCTGATCATGTATTGTCTGAACTGGATATTAATTTATTGAACCGAGGACTTTCTTATATACCTGCACAGGTCAGTAATATTGCTGAAGTGCTAATAGACTTGAGACTATTTATTCATTCAATATCTTTAAAATTGTTTTTCAATAAGAAGAATAGGACGAATATTGAGGTTAATAATACTGAGATCATTAGTTTCAAAAGAAAAAGTGTTTTTACACCAGCGCCATCACCTATAGCAGAATGTTTTTTAAAAGCTTGTGAAAGTGACTTGTATAAATACTATTATGAACATAAGCATGCCGCACTGTTTTTCAATATGTATACTAGTGAATGGGATAATATTTATTCCTTGAAATGTGCCAGTAACCTCATGATAAAGCCAGCTGACAAAGGAGGTGGCGTTGTGCTGCTTAATACTGATATGTACGTCAACAGCATGCTAGAGATGTTAAGTGAAGTCGATACATATAAAATAATAGAGAAAGTTGATTTAGACAAGATAATTTATGTAGTACATCAGGAATTATATGACTTCGTGATGAGCAGGCAGATAGATTATGATTTGTATCTTTACTTTTTTATAGAGAAACCGAAAGTTCCCTATATAAAGGGCCTGCCAAAAATACATAAGAACACAATGCCACCTCCTATGAGACCAATTGTAGTAGGAAATTGCTGGGTCACTGAAACTTTATCAGTATATTTAGAAAAGAAACTTAGACCCTTAGTTTCTGAAGTCAGCTCAATCTTAAAAGATACGTATCAGTTACTAGATACCTTGAATGAATTCACCAATGGTTTACCTGAAGAATGTATTTTAGTTACACTAGACATCAAAAACTTGTTCACTTCTATACCTAACATTTTTGGCTTGGAAGCTATTAGGTTTATTATGAATAGTAGTAACAAATTTACGAATAGTGAACAGATTCTATTAAATGCACTTTTAGAATTAGTATTGACTAACGATGTCTTCATGTTCAGTGATAAAATATACTTACAACAGTGGGGGGTAGCTATGGGGACCCCCTGCACAAATACCTATGCTAATTTAGTGATGTATTATTGGGAAAAGACTCATCTCTTTAATAATGATTATTTCAAGAAAATAAGTCTGTACAAAAGATTTGTAGACGATGTACTCCTATTTTGGAATGGTACTTTAGATGAGCTTTTTCTGTTTATTCAATATTTAGAATCAGCCACTACGTTTTTGAAGTTTACCATCAATTACTCATACACTAGCATAGATTTTTTAGACATCACGATCACTAAATACAAGCAGCATTCTATTAGTACCACCATTTTTAGAAAAGAATGCTGGAAAAATACATTACTCCATTACAACAGTATGCACCCTAGATTTGTTTTTGGCAATATAATAAAGAGTCAGTTTGCCAGGATTAAGAAACTATGTAAAATAATGAGCGAACTACATACACAAGGTACATTGCTGGAGAACTTTTTTATAGATAGAGGATATAATCCAGAAAAGGTACGTTCCATTAAGGAAATGTATATACCCACAAGAGAAACGGGAAGATCTGGCGCTATCATTTCTAAACAACATAGATTTAGCAAGAAAGCTTTTGATAAATCCAAGGTGAATATTAATATTAGATTTACTAGTGATAACAAGGACATCAAGAATATAATAACTAGAAATTGGTATATACTCATGACAGACTCAGAGATAGTGAATATAGTTGGTTCTACACCCTCCTTTGTTTATCGTAATAGTAAGAACTTAAGAAGGTTATTGTGTGTTGAACAGCTGGGTGAACATAAAAGAGATAGACTTGATATCAACAAGAGATTAGGTACGTTCCCTTGTGAGAAATGCAGTATGTGTGCAATGATTACTACTAAGCAAATCTTTGTACATCCTACACTAGCCTTTAAATTTGAACCAAGCTTAACAGCAATATGTGAAGATAGGAACTTGGTATACCTGGCGGATTGTCAAGTCTGTCAAGCCTTTTATGTAGGCATGACAACTAGGTACCTGAAAGAAAGAATATATGATCATATTTATGACATTAAGAAATGTGATCCCAAAAATGCGTTAGCAAAACACGTTATGAATAATCCAGGACATACATTTGCCTTTAGAGTTTTACAGATTATTACACCATGTAAAAGGCTAGGAGACGTATTTAATGACTTGGAAAACAAAGAACTAAGTTGGATTCTCAGATTGAAGGCTCAATATTTTCCAGGAATAAATCAATATGTGAGTGTTAGAGCTCCTTTAAAAGGACGTAGTGTTAAATGAATAATCATAGAAGTTTCATAAGGAACATCTTTGATTTTATATTTAAGTACACATAGAGATATAGATTTAAGTATTAAACATTAAATATCAAGTATTCACTATTTTCGTTCAAGGAGTATTTAGTTATTATATATCACCCACTTAACTTAATTTAGACTGAATTCTTGGTCAGTACCATATATTCGCTTTAGGCTTTTTTTAATTGTATGACGATCAGAAGAAGGGCTACCTGTGTAATAGTAATATTCAAATAGTAATATTCATTTAGTTGGTTTATATTATATAGTGACTGTTCTTAGATATTTTATATCATATTTTATTAGACTATATTGCAATATGTATCATACTGCATATTACATATTATATATTATGTATTTTATACATTTAGTATATTTCACGTTTTTCACATAGTTTTATATATAGATATATTTTTAGACGTTATGAGTGGATAGTAGTAGACAATGATTGAAGTTATTTAACCATTAAGTTATTAAGTTAGATTATGATATATATGCATTAAACACCTTACTTTAAATCATGAAGTCAATATACAGATGTTGTAGGAGAATAGTATGTACGCTTCATATATAGCGATTACTGCTTTACATTTATTGATTGAGATGATTTATCAAGCAGGTCTTGTCTTCAGAAGAGTTATGAGTTCTCTCTAAGCAAGAACATAATGCTATAAACATGCGAGAAAACTTCTCAAGGGGATCTGAACATGACGTTAGTTTTTAGGTAGTGTTTAGATCAGACTTGTTCATTCATGCATTAATATATATATATTGCTATGTGTGTAGATGCAAGAGATGTAGTTTTAGATTTTTGAGAGAAGGTTTTGTTTTATGTATTGTTATGTTTTCACGTTTTTATGTGCTTATTGTTGTTATTTTGCACAACTTATTTTATCTATTTCATTTATTTGTTATATGGTTTACCCAGCCATTAGTTTATGAGTTTATGAACAGTATATTTAGACATTAGCACTTTAAAAATGCATAAAAATGCTTAATTAGTTGTACTAAATGAAGTTTTTGATTGATTGATGACTTGATTGTTTGATTGCCCATTACAAGAAGATTTCTGACGTATATATAGTACTTGCTATTCTTAGTTTTAAGGGATCTGAAGAAGCGTGCTTTTATGTCATCTTTGTTAAATAAATCCTTTTTACATATCGTGGTGGTCTGCTTCCAGTGTTTTCTGCTTTTACACTTGATTAAGGTGTTCAAAGAAGTGGTTAACTATTATTTTGTCACCTTTCCACAAAATGAACACATCATCCCGGTAACGAAGGTAAAGATTCCAGCTGTTATCAGTGTTAAATATGTATTTCTTTTCCCAGACGGCCATAACTAAGTTAGCATAAATAGGTGCACTACTAGAACCCATGGCCACCCCTTCACCTGTCTAAAATGTTCTGCCTCAAATGTGATGCAGTTGTTATTTAATATAATCTCCATCACTTCCATCACAAAATTCATAAGCCCCCCATTCAAAGCTGAATGATCCAATAGAGCCTGCAAAAAACAATTCTAGCCCTGTCTGGTGAGAGATAGAATGAAATAGATCCACCACATCTATTACGGAAAACCCTGTGGTGTTATTAAAAAATTATTCTTTGATCCTGGTAAGAAAATCCCAGGAATCAACGAGCAGATGTGGAATGGGACGCAGGAAGTTTTTCACCAGATGGTCTACAAAAATCCCCAAAGAATAGATAGAACTACTGTGTGCCACCACAATTCGTCTATAAGGTGGATTATCTATGTTTTTGTGAACTTTGGGGATGCTAAATACTGTGGGAATATATGGGTGGTTGTTAACCAGAAAGTTGTACAATTCTTCATTAATTACAACTTGTAGTAGGCTATCTTCTAGAAATAATTGAATCCTTTTGTGGGCAATATTAATTTGCTTTAAGGATACCGGTTCATATTTATTTGTGTCATATAACAGTTCCAAAATGTTATTCACATAGTCATTTCTTTCTACTATACCTATAGACCCCCCCCTTATCTGGTTTCATAATTCTTAAATGGTCAGATGTTCTCAGGGTTCTTAATATGGTTTTTTCTTCTTAATTTAAGTTAAAAAACTTATCTTTGTTTGAAAAGTAAGCTTCATATTGTTCCCTAGTACATACCCTTTCAAAACTAACCAGAGTGGGGTGTGGGGGTGGTTTGAAAATACTCTTCTTTTTAAATAATTTCTGAGAAACAGCCCTATTGCTGTCTCTAAAGAAGAGGTGAAAATTCAACTTCCTAAGGTACAACTTAAACTCAATAAGAATGTTATGAATGTCTACCTTCTTCCCTGGGACAAATTTAAGACCTTTTTTAAAAAGGGAAACATGAGTTTCCGTTATTCTTTCATCAGTATAATTAAATATTTCGAACCCTTGAAAACTACACTTTTCCTTCAAATGTAGTAAATACTAATCTTTCAAATGCTGTACTATCTAAAACCTGTTGTTTCTGTTGCCCCTCCAGTAATTTCTTTGACCGCCCTTTCTCTGCCCTCTGGGTGTTGCTGGGTGCCCTAAAAAATGATTACCTTTTTTTATTTTTATTGTTGCCATTGTTGAAAATCATTTTGGATCTTCTTAATGGGGGAAGCTGTTGTTCAAAAACTTCTTCTTCATCTGAAAAGGGTGCCAAATTATTGTTCTCCCTACCCTCTTCACCAAGACTAAGTGTCGCTATCCTCGTATTAACCCCATTCAAATTAACATTAGTGGGCTCAAAATAACTCTTAGGTGGGGGATAGGCTGTGTTCTGCAGGTATTCTTGTTCATTCCTTCTTAATCTTTTATGCTTTCTAGCTTTATTTTCTTTCAATTGTTATACTCTTTCAAACATATTATTATATTTCAGTTCTGTGCTGGAGAATTCTAAATCAGAAATAATAGCATTGTTCAACACATTAATCTCATCTAGTAAAGCATTAATTCTGTTTGTATTAATTTTTACAATAAAGTGTAGCAGTTCAATGTCATGTCGATCAAACATGGCTAACAATTCATTGCACTCAGGTTGATTCACATTTAAACCATTGGGAAATTTATACATTTCCCGGCCCCTCAGAACCCTCTGCAGTCTTATACACTCGGCAAGGTGCGCATTATCAATTTGCAAATTGCATACCTTGCCCATCTTTAGCTCAAAGTCCTGCAGTTTATGATTCAAATCATTATTCTTAGTGTTCCATATGTTGTTATTGAGGGATAAATCCATTGCTGGAAATGTGAAGTAGACATTGAAGACTCCAATGGTTTCTTTGAATTTTAGCCGCAAGGAATGCTGCTAGGAACTGACGAGCAAACAGTTACTGGGTGGTCTGATGTTGATGCTGATTCCATCAAAGGAATAGTAAGTGGAGACTGGTGTATGTTCAATACAAAAACAAATAATCTCTGCATTTTATTCAAAGTTGTTTGCATTTGATGATACTGACTTGTCATTAGTTTTACAGGGTGGGTAAGATTACCCTCCTCATCATTCGGTGCTGGATCCTTGTTCACAAAATCAAGTAAAGAACACGAGTTGTGTTCTAAGCTGCTGTCAATGTTCATAGTGTTTAGTTTCTGCCAACAGTATAACAGCTGCACTAACACTGTTTTCCAGGCTAGTTTTTAGGTAGGAAGGCTATACTAATACACCCTTAGAGTAGGACCAGCAAATAACAAAACAAGGATGTAATAAGGAAGTAGTAGAAACCAATAAAAACAACAAAACTTCACCATAGGAACAGTCCTTCTCCCAGCAGTCAAAAATCAATAATTCAAGTAAATCCAAGTACTCTAACAAGTTTATTGCAAACAATTTCTAAGTAAAATGGACTGATAAGCGCTTTTATCCAAAAAACAACAGGACTTTTTCAAACCATATTGCTTCACCAGTAAATGCAGTTTAAATAAATCAACCAATCAGTTGAACACTTGTTAAACGATCAATTAATTAATTATTAAATTAAGTATTCATCAAAAATAAAATAAATGTATATTCAAGGCTATAAAAACGAATAAAACAATTCTGATATAAAATGTTAAACATAATAAAACTTTTTCTTATTTTTACTTATGATTCATTTACAGGCCTTGTGTTCTGTCTTTAAGAATGGGAACAATAGAGGGGTGTTCATTCATACATGGGGTCTGTTAGCTCCCAGTTTGAGTTGCCATTTTAACTCACTTTTATTAATTCTATTACCCCAGTCACAACTTCTAGGGTCCTTTTTAATAATTTCAAGGATCCCAAACTTAAATCTAGCCTCACTCTTACATGACAAGGTGTTTTTAAATAGGGCATTATTAATGTTTTTGTTGGTTATTGTGATTTGGTGCTCATATGTGCATTTACGGAGTGTCCTCTCTGTTTTTCCAACATAAAATGCCCTGCAACTCTGACATGTACTTAAATATGTTAACCCACTACTGTTACAGTTACCACTAGCTAAAAAAACTTTTATTTGAAATTCCCCAATTGTGATAGAAGGTTCTTCTAAAATGAAGGGGCAATAACTACATGCTCCACATTTCTTTGTTCCATAATGTTTAGTAGTCTTGTGAAGTAGGTGCTCAAAATAATGTAATAATGTGGCTGTGACTGTGTTGAGATTGGTTGAGGGTATGCGCTTTCACATTGGTGTCTGTTACTCCATGCTGTTACATGCCTGTAGTGCTTGCTGTATTTGCAATTACATGTGTATTTCCCCATAGGAAACTGGGGATAGTGTTGTGGAAGTCTGCCTGTAGTTTAAATAGTGCTTGGTGACATGCCTAGCAGCTCAGTGCATTTACCTAGTGCGATGTTATGTCCAGATATTTGTCAGATGTGCTGTTGCCTGGCCACCATACGCATTGTGTATTTCTGAGATGTATGTCACTAACTAGTGGGAAGTATGTGGGCTTGGAACATCTGCTCCTCCAGTTAATAAGTTTTTTGTTTTTTTTTGTCCTAACTTGGAGCTTAACTGCTCGGGCCTCTACTGAAAATGGACATGTATCCAGTTAGACTAGCCCGGTTAACAAATGTAAAATAAAATATGTGTTAGGACAGACAGGAGTGTGTAACTGCATCAACCGTGTGAGCTTATCTACTCCAGTATTTTTGTGATATCCCCATTTTCATGGCCGTAAACATCCCCTTTGCCAGGCTTGGTCCACACGTCTTGTACTAAGGAGTTCTGTTTATACCCCTGGGCTGACCAGATTGTTTCAGACTGTCCAGCTTATTGGTCATATTTCTGCTGTATTCCGCAGGATCATTACTGTGATTTGTGTGGCACTTCACTATTATGCTTTTATGATGTCTGTCAGTAACTGATGGAGTACATGTCAGCTTTAGAACAGCCTTCCTACACATCATGTCTGTTGACACAACCCCTGTTACTGTAGCAACATTCTACATTTATAACTGCAATACTTACATTATGTTCCCTTGCACTAAGAGGTTGTGACGTATGGCGCTGAGGTATGACTCCACTACATGTCATGGGCATATGTTATCTATACATACATATATATATGTATATAGATATATATATATATATATAAAGATATATATATATATATATATATATATATATATATATATATATATATACACACACACACATATATATATATATATATATATATGTATATATATATATATATATAAATATATATATATATATATATATATATATATATATATATATATATTTATGTGTGTATGTACATGTATACATATATCTACATATATATATATATATATATATATATATATATATATATATATATATATATGTATATATATATATATATATATATATTTATATATATATATATATATATGGGATCCGGACACATGCTCAACTAGCATATGCCTGAATCACAAAACATCGAACACACATACACGAAAGCGCTTAACATTGACAAGTGCTTCCGTGTATGTGTGCCTGTTTCATAAAAATTCCCTTTTCCCCACTGTAGTGCGGTCTCGGAGTGAGAATAATAAAGTAGGGGGGTGTGGGGGGTGAAACGTAGATTTTTTTTGAACTACACCTACACGGAAGCACTTTTCAATGTTAAGCACTTTCGTGTATGTGTGTTCGATGTTTTGTGATTTGGACATATGCTAGTCGAGCATGTGTCCTAGACCCACACACACACACACACACACACACACACACACACACACACATATATATATATATATATATATATATATATATATATATATATATACATATCCTTGTTATGTGTAAACATGAGTGTTGTATATACCTTCTCAGATGTATCCCACCATATTTATCTATGTGTATATTTAGATATAAAAATATGACTGATTCAACACTATTTTCACTAACAAGTAGTAAACAATTATAGTAGTCAAACCAGTTGTTCACTACTATTCAATACATGTACTGAATGATATATTTGAACAAGCAACACACACAACCACACTTAGTGGTTAAATGCTGTGACTATAGTCTACAAGGTCCTAGGTTCAAGACCTGCAAGAGCTGTTTATTTTGTTGCTAGGCAGAACAAAGACTGTTGGATACAGAGTGGTTAAGGCAGTTTTGAGCAGCTTTAAGTGGGTTTGCATGGGTTTGCATGACGGTAAGCAGTGTTAACATACGGTTAAACAAAAAGGTGCTTGCACTGTGTAGGATTTGCTTACCAGTGCACAAATCTGCTTAGCGTTTACATTTAGGCAATACTTACACCTGCTAAGCATAGCTCAGCCCTGGTAATCAGTGATCACATTCCAGTCTGATAACATAACAGGTTAAGTCCTAGGTGACTTTAATATAGATTGGCACACCTGTAATAACACTAACCCTACCTCTCATATCATCCTCTCTGGCTTCAAACAACTTATCAATAGCCCCACTAGAATCAATAAAACAAACAATAAAGCTACTACCTTAGACTGGATTCTGACTACTCCCCCCAGCACCTACCAAAAAGGCATCCTTCCACTGACAGCCTTAGTGACCACTCACTTACACCTAAATCATTACAAGCAAAACAACCTTACCACTTACCTAACTCTTTAAGAACTCTTCCTCAAAAACATTTTTAACCCTGATCAGTTTCAAGCTGAACTATTCCAATGTCATTGGGACACCTCAGTATACATGGGTAGTACCACAATCTTTTCCTTCTTTGTATGTGTTTCATACATGGTTAGCCCTATCCCAGGTTATATGCAAATACACTTCATGTATTGTGATCATTACATTACTACTCCCTTTAACAGTGCTTTTCCA
Organism: Protopterus annectens; assembly: GCF_019279795.1. Lineage (NCBI taxonomy): Eukaryota > Metazoa > Chordata > Ceratodontiformes > Protopteridae > Protopterus > Protopterus annectens. The sequence continues at coordinate 1,588,824,845 of NC_056741.1, forward strand.
AGTAAGAGTAGATTGCAGATTGTAGTACTCAAACCATACAACCCCTTCTGCAGACAAAGCTGGATTCTGATTCCTGCAACTATCAGCAAAGGCCTTTGCCTACCCTGAGCTCTATCTTAATAAACGTATCTCCTATTGAAGATATTTTCCCAGATCTGGAAATATCTGGATATCATAACTGTAGACTACTATGACTATTTAACATATCGTTGAGCTCTTTTATCATGTAGTAATCACAGAAAATGCATACATAAACAACTGCTCAACCACCTCCTCAAGAATGGCCTTCTGGCTAACACACAACATGGTTTTAGACCTGATCACAGTACTACTACAGCTCTTCTCTCCTTCACCAACACTATTAACTTAAACCGCAACAACAATAAACTTACATCCTCACTTTTCATAGACCTTTCAAAAGCCTTTGACATGGTTAATCACACACTTCTCTTGTACACTCTAAAATCTCTGGCCTTGGAGCCTTCTTCCCTTACCTGGTTTTCTTCCTATCTTGCAAATCGTCAGCAAGCTGTACTCTGGAAAAATTCTCTCTCTACTCTCCTTCCTATATCTTTAGGAGTACCTCAAGGGTCTATCCTAGGCCCTCTTCTCTTTTCTATCTTTATTAATGACCTTCAATCATCTCTTCCTAATACTACCTGCATACAATATGCTGATGACTCCACAATAATCTGTACTGCTTCTTCTCAAACTGAACTCCAGTTTCAAACACAATCAGCCTTCTCAACTGTTGAACAGTGGTTCTCCAACCGCTGTCTACTCCTTAACCCCAAAAAAACTAAATTATTACTCTTCCCACCCACCCGTAAATCTACTTTGACAAACTTCTGTATTACTTCAACTGACAACACAATAATCTCTCCTGACTCCTCAACCAAACTTCTTGGTGTTATTATCGATAATAATCTCAACTATGATTGCCATATCAACACTACAATAAAAAGCTGTTATAAAAGATTGGATCCCTATACAGAATAAAGCCTTTCCTCACACCTGAAGCTAGGATAACCTTAGCCCAAACACACCTTCTCTCTACCCTTCTGTATGCTTCATCTATTTACACTAATCTATCCAAAAGTAACCTTAAGAAACTTACTACATCTTACCACAATATTGCCCGCTTTGCCACCTCCTCCCAATTCAGAGCTCATCACTGTATAAACCTAAAACAACTACACTGGCTGGAACTCCCTAACAAACTCATTTTTCAACAACTCTTAATAGCATACAAAATTCTACACCAATCTTCTAAAACACCAGCTCTTTCCAACCTCCTGACTCCTTATATCAACCTGAAACAACTACGCTCCTCTGATAAATCACTTGTTAATAGTACCAAAATTATGAATTCAGCAGGCAATTCCCTCTTCTCTAACTCAATAGGCAAAATATGGAACAATCTTCCATCCACTTTGTCCTCTTTGCCTACTCTCCAACTATTTAAGAAACAACTTTCCATACACCTTAATAAATTCTGGCTTTGCTCTTGTACCAACCCAGACTAGCCTGTAGACACCCTCATATTTGTTATAAACTTTTTCAACCACTTGCTTTTCATCTTTTATTCCAACTGAGTTATTATCCCTTTGTTGTAAATATTACTTAACTCACAAAAAAAAAAAAAAAAAAAAAAAAAAAAATTTTTTTTTTTGTTTAGATTCGATACCTTATTATATTGTTTTGCTAGTTCTAACCTATGACCTCACTGAATTAGTTAAGATATTTAATATTTGTATTTACATTTTTTTCCCTTTCTATAATACAGTTGTATTTCCAATAACTGTTTCAATCCTCTGGAGCTTTTCTCCCCGGGCCTCCACTGAAAATGGACATTAATCCAGCTGGACTAGCCCGGTCAACAAATGTAAAATAAATAAAATAATAAAAATAATGACATATTTAATAAGTGTATGTAATTCCATGTACATAACATGCTTCTATGTGCTGTCATTACAGTAGCAAGGGGTGTGAATATACTGTATGGGACACCTGAGTATACATGGGTAGTACCACAATCTTTTTTTTTTGTATGTGTTTCATACATGGTTAGCATCCCAGGTTATATGCAGTCACACTTGCATGTATTGTATCATTACATTACTACTTTTAACAGTGCTTTTCCAAGTAAGAGTAGATTGCAGATTGTAGTACTGGAACCATACAACCCTGCATGCAAAGCTGGACTCTGAGTACTGACTACCGTGTTCTTGATGTGTGAGCTGTATGTTATTAAGTATCTCCTATTGGATATTGATCTGATATGTGGATATTAACTGTAGACTACTATGTATTTAGGACATGTCGTTGAGGTCTGTTGTCATGTAGTAATGGCATACCAATCAGTGTTAGATGCCTATCTGTCAAAACATTCATCCTAATGCATAACCTGTTGGCTAGCTAATTTCTGTCTGTCCTCTGTACAGATGTGCAGATGTCAGGTATCCATCTTGGCTGCTTATCTCTGATTGACTGACACTGGCATGTCTGCCCAGCTGTGTTATGAATGCCACAGCTAGGAAATCCCACCCTGTATGCACCACATGCCATGGGTGCCACAACCAGACTACCATAGTCAACAGAACATGCTTAGGTACAGGTCTCTAACCCAGACACTGGCCATGTTATGTAATATATGTTGCATACATGTCAATTGGAGCACCTCACTGGCCCTCTGCAAGAGAAACCCAGATGACTGGATCTTGAATTTAACTATCACCCTGGGGATCACTCAAGTGGCATCGGTTGATAGATGGCCTACTGACAAATGTCAGGTGGCATGATACCAGTGTGCTCACATGCCCTACTCTTCTCATCTCTCTGTGAAGATTGGGTGAAGATAGGTGAAGGCTGCTAGCCTAGCCAGATAGAATTTTGTAAATAATTCTGTCATCTGTAAATATTAATGTAAACCACAGGCTTGTTGTCGTAAATGGTAAAAATAGTGTTACATGTGGAACTGAAAAGAAATGTAATGACAGTGCACTCTACTGACCAATTAAAGCATGTTGTGACCCTTTGATGTTAAAACTCAGAGCCAGTAAGTCTAGAGTGAGGCATCCTGCCTATTGTTTTAAGGCCTGAGTTAATGGCCAGAATATGCATGGATAAATGTCCTTTATTGCTCTGGTTTCTGCCTAAAGGTGAAGAATGTAAATGTAGTTTCTGTTAGCCTGGGAACCCAGGGAAGTGTGAAGAATGATGTAATGTGAACCAGGAATGTGATTTTAAAAACAGAGAGAATCAGAGAGCATTAAGCATTTTTGTTTTGACCATCCAACTCACCAGCACTGTCTTGTTCTATATGTAAGTTTATCTTAGACTTGTGTTTTCTCTTAGAAATAGCTAAAAACTAGAAAGATTAGACTAAGTGTTTTTCTGTGATGTCAGAACTGTACTACTGAATTATTTTAAGTATTTCTCTGTGATCTCTGAACTTTTGACTAGCACTGTGTAGTAAAAAGTATTGTCTTGTGTTTTGACTATTTGTTATTAAATATTTTTAAACCCTCTCAACTGTGGCTGTTTTTGTAGCACTAATGTAAGCTCTTTAGAGTACTTGCATGCCTTTGGTAAAATTGTACAAAACCACTTCAATAGCTTTAGCCCTGGGCTGTACTACCAATTGGATAATAATATTGCACAGTAATAATTGTACACCCTTTTAGGGGCCTTTGAGTAGCTGATAAATATTAGTGAGTGGTGGCAGCTGGTACTTCCGTATAGTCTGGGAAAAGGGGGCACAGCTGGAGAACCTGTACCAGCCTTCCCCAGGAGTGTCTGTGTGGTTAAATAATCTCTTCTCAATGTGTGTGTGTGTGTGTGTGTGTGTGTGTGTGTGTGTGTGTGTGTGTGTGTGTGTGTCAGCTACTTGGGCAGGGACATGAAGCACTGGTTGGACAGAGAGGGTGCTGGAGGTTTTAGCTTGCCTACTAGGCTGAGATTGGGACCCTATAGCTGTGCCAGTGGGAAATCTTATTGGAGACCTGGAGATCAAGGGAGCGACCAGCCCCGGACTGACTATGATCTCTGTGTGCTCTTAAGGGAAATTGCACTTTACTGTGTGCATTTGTTATCCTTACCTCCTATATGAGATGCCCCTCACTGGTGTTAGTGGTGAGGATTGAGGATCCTTGATTGCTGGGCCAGGGCATGGGCTTCACACTCTTCATGGACATTAGCCTGGTATACACCTAGGAACACCTGCACTTATGGACCTCAGTACTTAAAAATGTGTCAGTGTGCATTACTGAGGATAACAGTGTCTGTGTGTTTGTAAACTTGTAGATGAAAATACTCTGAGGGCCTTCTCAACCACTACACCCCCACACTGCTATACTTAGAAATGGCTGCTGCTGTAATTGACATTAAATGTACCTTGTTACACTCTTCAACCTTTGGGCTACCTGGAGCTTGCAATACCAGCATAATACTGTTCTACAAATGGGTAGATAGGTGTGGGTCTGAGTCCTGGCAAGTGTGTGTGTGTATGTCTGTGCAATTGTGTGTGAGTGTGCATATTTCTAGGAGACAGCATACTGAGGCCACATTCTCCAAATACAATAAATCTTGCCATACATTATAAGGGATGGTGATGTTGCTAACATTAGGAGAGCCATGACAAACCCTCACCCTACTATCCCTGTGGCATGTGCAATAAATGCATATCTCTGTAGCAGCACTGATTAGATAGACAAGGATTTGTATTGCAGTCCTGGCCAATGTGTAATTGTGGGTATGTCAGAGCATTATCATGGGTTTCAGTGAGTACAATATCCAGTGTAGGTGCTGGGTATACTGTCTTTGCACCATGGTACCCCCAGTACATGTCCCAAGGTCCACTGTATGAGGACCTCTGTCACCATCAACCATACAGGTAACTGATTACACTATCCAACCCAATGATGCATGTGCTATGTGCAAACATTCTGTAACAGAATTGAATCAATGACAAGGTAATTAGCACTGCTAAACCCAGGTCTGTCAAATGTGTCTTTGACTGTATGTGTTTGTCAATGTATATATTGCAGTACTTCATACTATGTGTTGTTCATTAACACCCAGTACATTCCCCATTACCATACTGTACAAAGTCTGGTGAAGTTCTTCACTTAACAGTAAACTCGGGACACACCTCACCCTAAAAGCTCTGTGGTGTGTGCAATTAAGGCCAAACACATTAGTAGCAAAAATACCTAAGTAGGGGTTCTACTCTGAGTGTTGTCAAGTAAGTGTGTGTGTGTGTGTGTGTGTGTGTGTGTGTGTGTGTGTGTGTGTGTGTGTGTGTGTGTGTGTGTGTGTGTGTGTGTGCGTGTGTGTGTGTCTGTGTGTGTGTGTGAAGGATCTACTTCAGTTTGCAGAAAATATATGTCCTAGGAGATTATTTGTCCAAGAACTAACTGGCAAAAGGTAACCTTTCAAAGCAATCATCTTGTGAAAAATCATTCAATCAAAACTAGTAGTGGATGTGTAAATGCCCTCTTCCTCACTGTATAGCTGTACAGCGATACTGGAGTTGGTATATATACATGACTGTGGTTGTTGTGTGCACAGCCACCCACATTGAGGTTATTGTTGTGCATATCCCCTGCTTAGTGTGCTGTTATACTGTACAGTTTATGTCAACAGGTTAAGTGGTTGTTAATCACACTATGTGTGGTTCTACAACATCCCACACCCTCCAAAGTTGGGGGAGCTGTGCCATCCACACTTGCATACCTATTTTTACCAACTCATGGATTGCACTACATTGGGGAAGAGGACATATACCCTGCCAGTACCATTGTCAATGACATTAAACTGGTGGACTGATTATTTACTGATGTGATGTCTTGGCACTTTGGTCTTGGTGGAATTACATAGGCTAAAATGAGTTCACTGCAAAATGAAGTACATCCACGTGAACAGTATTCTCTGTGTATTGCATCAACACCAAAGCCTGTGTGTGTGTGTGTGTGTGTGTGTGTGTGTGTGTGTGTGTGTGTGTGTGTGTGTGTGTGTGTGTGTGTATGTTATTCACAAACATTTGCTGTGTGTCACCCAGTACACTTACCATTGTCCACTGTAGAGCTGCTTACATCAGCCACCATGCACTCACATGTATACAGCCCTCAGACCTATCAGCCATGTGATACATGCAGTAACTGTTATACAGACTGGTTACTTCTGCTCAGCTGTACCCGTGATATGACACAGTCAATGTGTCACCACAGTGCCACACCCATTGTAGGAAAGGACAGCAGACCAACATCCTGCTGACACATAGACACCTAGAACACAAACAGAATACATTATGGAGATCACAGTCAATCAGTGTTAACAGCTATAATGCATCATGGCTGGACAGCTACACACCCTGATATGTAAGCATTAATCATTCCAGCTGAAAACATGTTAAACAGCATTACATTGCTAAATCTTAATACATTCAACCTGTGTATTAGAACCATATTAACATGTCCCAGCATTGATGGTATGGATGACAGGGATGTGGCACAGGTAACATCATATGCACAGGGTGTGTTGTGGGTTTGCCAGAGGCCTGGGCTGAGCTGTTTTGTTGACATCATGTGTGTGGGTTTGGGGGTTCTTTATTAAATGGGCTGCATAGACGTGGTGTGTGTAGGTATGGAGGTGCCCTAGCTGTGTTGTTGATGTGTGTGTGTATGTATGCGCACATTTCTGCCATGTGGCTGCCCTATACAGGAGTTTGTTGGACAGCTGCAGGCCATACATGGCAGAGTGTACAGTTCACTGTGCTGGTCATGGACATGGGAATTGTCCCTGCCAGGGGTTGCACGGGCACTACCAGGGAGAAGCCCATATATGGTACTCTCCCCTGATGATGATACTTGTCCTCTGGATCCATGTCCCTCTTAGGACTGGCCAAGACCGTGTGCACATGGCCTGCTGCATTGTGGTGTGTACAGCACCCCCCCTGCAGTGCTGGTGCTGGTACTGCCACTACAGGTGGAGCTGTGAGTTGTTGCATGTCCATGTAGACCTCCACCTATTGGTGTTGCTAACCTACGTCCAGGTGGCCAATGCCCTACTGCCACCACATGCTCTACCACAGATACTGCATGGTCAAGGATTCCCACCATCTCACCCAACCATCTATCTATGACCTCTGCAAAAAATGGTGGGCAGCTGCAAGATCACAGATGTTGTCACATACAGCAGGAAGAGTAGCCCTCTGGAGCCTCAGACTATCTCTGGGGTAACGTTCCATACATTCCTGTGTCTCCATGATGGCCTGAAACATGCATCTGGTGACACCTGCTGTGGCACTTCTGCTAGGGGCATGATGGCTAGCAGCCATACTATGGCAAGTGTGTCTGTACACAGCAGCCATATCCAGATGACCAGCGAGGTACCCCACAGGTAGATGTACAGGGGTGCTCATCTATGGCCACTGGTGATGGGGTATGTATGGGCATTGTGACTGTGTGCGCAGATGGGGTGGATAAAAGTGGGATGTCAACCAATGGCACAGATTCAGCCCCTGACAACCATGCCTGTGCCTCACTATGCCTATCATCACTGTCAGAGTCTGTATGGACACTAACATCAGTTTGCCTGCAGGAGGGACCCTGATCCACCTCGCCACCTGTGAGGGGCAGACAAGAAAAGTAAATTAAGACCTGTACATTATGGTTTACTTCTACACACACACACACACACACACACACACACACACACACACACACACACACACACACACACACACACACTTATAGGTGAGGTGGCACAAAGATATTACACAGACCTCTCATTACCCAATAGTCAACATGCATGGCATATGGCACTCAACAGCATGCACTGCAGCCATTCTCAATCCTTGTTACCAACATTATACATCTCTGTGATGCATGAGTTGTGTTAGTAGGTCATGCCCCTTCCCCTGGAACACACTACACCCATGTACACAGTATTGCTGTGCACCTGTACAGTACACTGGCATGTACTGTGCATCATACCTCACAAGTGTACGGCCCATTGCTGAATGTGTATATGTGTGGCAGTTATGTTTGCCCTGTTGCTCACAGCTCCTATGTTTTTGTCTGACACATACCTGGGATGATATGAGGACTGATGTCAGTAATTAATCTCTGTCCTTTGACTTCCAGATCTCATCAGCAGTGCATGTATGTGCAATAAATTACCATTACACTAACAACCTTCAAAGCTTAATGTGGATATGAGGAGTGTACACACCCTTGTTGACATGCCAGTCTATTCCATGATATGCAATTGGGCCACAATACTGCATTTGTTAACATTGCAAACACCTGATATGTGACATATGACCTGTGCAATCCAATGCAGTATCAAACAAATGTGTTAGTCTTGCAGATGCTTAATGAGATGCATACAATATGTGGTTTGCATAAGTGTGCACACCCTTAACACAATGGTTTGTTGAAGCACCTGTTAAGTGAACAACAGCAGTCACTATTCCTGGAAGGGGTATACTAGCATGGCCCATCTTCACTTGCCATTATTTGGTCACTCTGCCCTACAAATGTCCCCCAACTCTGCCAGATTGCAAGGTCAGCTCATGTGCACAACCCTTGGAGGTCAAACAGTGGCTTCACTATTGCTGTAGAGTCAGTGTTATGTCTGGCACAATTCATAACCGTTACTGTGTTCAGATACAGCCATTATTAGCAAGCTTTGGATGTATGCTTCAGTTCACTGCTGTGTTTCAAGCCAACACCCCTCCCCATCCTTAGCTTTATTGCAGACGCTTGACAACCATGGCCCCACATGAGTGTTTTCTTGCAGTGTTCCAAATTCTAAACACCATGTGCACCGGCCAGGTTCCAGATAATGAACAGCAAACCTAAAGGTGTACACTGGCACCAGCAAGCTAAATATTGGGGATGGTGGGCCTGAGGTGGGGTGAGGTGTTTTTTGTGCACCCCATGTATCTTTATGAATATTGTCTGTAGGTTTTAGCCTTGGTCTCATGACACCTTTATTTACTGCAACACATGCCTTTGGGAGACTTGATGTTATGCTTATGCTACTTGTAGAAATCCCTGGATGATGTATCATGTGAGACAACTCTTCTGTCTGATTACCCTAACCCATAGGCCACACATATGCAGAATTCAGGCAATTGTTGACACAGGTACTGCAGAGGCAGTACTTGCTAGACATTCCTGCAAGTCCTTCAGTGTTTCTGGGCATCGTCCATAACCAGTTAGCAACATGTTTTGTCATCTGTTTTGGATTGGCATCCATTTATTTTCTACATCAATGTTGTCTCATACTTCCTACACACATACATGACTGTCTGCACTGTTTGCCATGGTATATGCAATGGTGAAGTAAGGGTACTTTTCCCACTCCTGAGTGCTACCTTTCAGACATGGGATCCATTTCATGGTTTGTAAGATGTGTACAAACCACCGCTGCCTCTGTTGCAGGTGAGTAGGCAAATGTCATGGACATACTTATTGAACAGCAGTCTATAACTCGGTGTGACATTGAGGCCCTGTACTTAATGGAAGGTGCGTACTCAAGAACAGTGAATGCTGTCAGTACATCACAAGCTGCTTCCACAATATGTTATTTGGAGTGTGTGCACACATATGCTTCCATTGTTTGTTAAGGTATGTATTCCCCATATTTGTTGTCCTAACATAGGATTCCATATTACACATTTATTGATCATGTTAGGATCACATTACAGGTTGTTAAAGGTGTGGAATATGGTATTGTGATTTGCCATTGTTTATATCAGGAACAGTTGCCATTGTAATAGTGGTGTATACACTGTTGTAGCCACTGTATAAGGGTAATGTTTCAGACATGTCCCTGCTGTAGGCTATTTGTCCCACCATTATGTTCATCTCTGTCTACACATCTTGCACTGACAGGTTGTTATGCATAATACAGGACTCATACATACCTTTCAGATATGCCACCATGGTGACCACTGTGATGCAGTGCAGTTAACACTAACAATAAGTGAACATGTACAGCATGCATTATGGGTAGGTGTGTTAAATGTGTGCATGGCAAATAGCATGGCCATAACATGGCTGGTGTATTGGCAAATGTGAACAAAACAACTCCATACTCACCAGCTACAAGCTGCTGCCCCAGTTGTATACCAGAGGGACCTAAATAGTTGTGAGACAGAAGTAATGTCAATAGCCACACCTGTGGCATTGGTACAAGGTGGGAGCAACATTTCAGCACATCAACAATACAAACCCACAATACTAGAGATTATGCACCTCTGTCCATTACTACACTGCAGCAACAGACTATCTTATCGGACATATGCATGTAGATACTTTACAGATGAAAATCGATATGCAACAGTGGTCTAGTAATGTTCCATGGGCCCTTACCTGCACAATCATCGTATATTGTATGGGTGGCACCCACCTCCACAATGCTGTCTTCAGCCTGCTGGCTTGGCTGGCGGGTGGCTGCCCCAAGGCTGGTGAGGAGCTCCTCAGCATATGTCAGTGGGGTGGGATGTCATGACCCCCACCTGTGGCTAGCTGGTCCCTCCTAACTCCAGCAGCACGCTGACAGGTGTGGCGGATCAGATCGGTGCATCGATGCTGCACCTGCTCATAATTTCAGTTGTGTAGGCTGACATTGTTTACCCTGTGGAAGAGCTCGTTCCACAGGACCGTCCTCTCCTGCAGATCCTGGGCCCTGGGGCCAAAGAGGATGGCATGATGCATGATGACATACTGGATGATTGCATCATTTTCCAGGTTTGTTAATGTGGGCAGACGTTCCCAGGACATTGTACCTGGAAGGCATAAAAAGGAAAAAAAGGTCACAGGACCTCATACGATTGTCTACGTGCACATCAACAGTGAATATTACTTGCAAATAATCCAGATTATGCCATAAAACTGTAAGCTATCATGGCTTTGACATCTTGCATTACACTCCTGGCCCTGACCTGTCCAGTTCCCCCAATATTGGACACTTAATGGCATAATCCATATTTGGCATTCATTTCTGTGTAGAGGGATGACACTGGGCATCTTCCATGTTGATGGCATGTGGATGGTGGCATGTGTATGTTTGACTGTAGTATGTGATGACACTGTGAACACTTGCCTGTGTTCATGTAGGAGTCAAACTGTGATGTTCTCATGGCCCATGGATACTTGCTGTTGGTGCCATCAGTTGACAATATGTCCAGGCTCATCACTGATGCAGGCAGGAGTGAGGGTGATGTGCATATCCCCCTGTAGTAATGTTGTGGAAAGGGTGCCACTGTTCCTGCCTATCCTGTCTGATGCAGGTTGCCTGTATCCATGGCTTGTGTGTATGAGGTGTACTTTACCCCTAGTACAGGCTGACTTGTGTTACTGGCTCTGAGGCTGCGTACATATGTGTAGACATGGTTGCAATTGGCCTTGGTGGTTTGGATATGTCTGATTTCAAGTCATAGTCAGCCTTACAGGAAGCCACCTGTGAACCTAAATGCTTGCTAGGATAGAGGTGCACTTGCTTCTAAGTTGTGGTCTGCACTTATGTGTCCCTGTACAGCCACTATAGCAACCTATTATGTGCTTTGTGTCTTGGTGCTGTCCACAAGGGGCATTACCCTATTGTTGGTGGAGGATGGTTGTACAGGTAAGGTACTGCTGATTCCATATAGCTACAGTGGATATGAAGTGTACACACCCTTGTTACAATGCATGGTACTTGTGCAATTGGAACATGACCTCATAAAAGCACATGTCAACACAATCCCTACCTATGATGTGTCCTATAGCCTGCTTAGTTCAGTAGGAAACATAACAACCTATCCAGTGGAAACATATGGGAATTAATACTCAGTACAGTAAGTCAGCTGAATGTGTGTGCACACCCTTACACTATGTTATGTAAACACCTGCTGAGATGATTACAGCATCCATTTGTCTTGGTTTGTACTCTAACGTCATATCACATCTTCACTTGGCAATGGTTGCTCACCTTCCATGAAACAGCTTTGTTTCTTTTTTAATAGAATTGTACAGGTTATGGGTTACATTGAGGTGAGAAACATTTTGACATGACTTTCTGTAGTCTCATTGGCATACAACACACAGATCTGGCATTCCAACACGAGTGTGTACACTTTGATATCTAGTGTATATGGGTGTTGATATAGCTGTTAGTAGTAGGCATGGACAGTGGGTCATAACACAGTTGTACACTTCTCTGATTACTACGTGATAAGCATGCCTACTGTAGTACCCATGCTAGTGACATGGCAATGCAACAATCAGTAGCAGTACACATTTTATTTTGTTGTATGCAGTGACCATGGTATTACACACATGTGCAACATGCACATCCGATTTTCTAGACTGCTTGTGACCTATGTTTTTACTTCTGTGCCTTTCACCTGAACATACGCATACATACACATACACAAGGGATACCTGGTACACATTTGTGTTCTATGTCATTATGGCACACTCTATTTACAGTTCTGCAGCTCAATCATACGTCTCAACCTGTTATACCAGGACTTCTTGTCACTGGTCCACATGACTGGGTGACAAAACAGGGATGTCCATTTTGATAAAGTATCAATATAGCTGCCATAACACAAGTATATGTGTAGGTGACTACAGATATCTGTCACAGCCGTGAACTTTGTCCAGAAGAACACTGTACAGTTGAATGTTATTAATCAATATATCACATTCAGTTTAACACACACATCTGCAGCAGTGATTTACTATGCTCATGCCCTATATGGGTATCCTACATTTACAATACAAACTTGCATAATACTCATATTCACAGGTAACATATGATATGGGCAACACCCCATTAACTGGCCTAGCAGTGGCAAAGACATGACTGTTTGACAGACGTTCTAATGGTTGCCATATGTGAGCTCAGGGTGTCTCAGGTTCCTCAGCTGTGACCTAACCTATCACCTCTTAGAGCATCACATGTGGACAAAGCCTAACATTGGGGGGATATATAGGGACAGATCATTAATATGCCTATTGCAAACCTATGAAGTTTGTAGCTTGATACATTTCGCATTACCATGACTGTTCTGAAGATGCTAGGGTCTGAAACTCATGTGTCTGTCATGACTTCATTACTTCCACCTTCAGCTATTTGCCAGACTAATATAGCTGTTTGGAGGAACAGAACAAACACTATGATGGCTAACTCTTGACATTCTGTGAAGATCTGAACAGTTGACAGGTATGGCCCACTGCAGAAAGAGCCAGATGCTATGTCTATAGCATTTGTTCAGCAGGACACCATTACTGTAAGTATTGATGGCACATATACAGCTTTCATAATCATCTATCCCATTATTACAGACCAAGTACTACATTCAATTACATGCTTACACGTTTCACATACCTGGTTTATCTCAGGATGTCTTCTTGTTTCTTATTTCTTATTTTGAGGTTTTGTTTATGTGTTTTTTTTTTGGTCTCTCTCTCTCTCTCTCTCTCTCTCTCTCTCTCTCCACTACTGGGATTGAGCTTGTTTGAATAAGTAGGTGATGCTCATGTTCAGGTTATGGCCTCTGGACCAATCACTGTTCCCCATTTGCTAATTGCATGCAGGCACTGTGTAGTTCTTCCAATAGTCAATGTCATAGCAACCCACTACTATAAATAACTACATCATGTGGGCATTGTCCCTTTACCTTTCCTGTATGGAAGACATCCTTCATGTGTGGGGGCAGTAGTGTTATAGACAGCAGGCAGGAATACCTCTTACAACAGGACTTGTGGACACAGGCCAACTACTTGTGTGTATAAGGTTCCAGACATAGGGATAGTGTGTTAGTATTGCTGTTATATGCATTGAATACTACTAGTTTTATAGGGTTTGGGAGTACATGCTAGTTTTGCATGGAATGCAGTCTGTCTGCATAGCTCTCAACTGTGGGCCTGTCCACATGATGGCCAGATGACTGGCTGTTATGTTTTGTCTGTTCCCCATACAAGTCTTGTCCCTGACATATTAGTGGCATTCTCTACGTTGATTGCTATCAGTACATGGCAACATCAATTTGTGTTTCTGACTTCATATTCCTGAGTAAGGGTATGTTGCAACCAATCCTGTAACACCAGCAACTTTCACAGTGTATAACAGCAATATTTCAAATATGGCCTTGTGTTTTGGCCTCTGTCCTCCACCTATATACCAGGCTTTGTCCAGATGTCATGCAGTAAGAGGTTGATAGGTATGGTCTATCATTATTTAGTGCTGGCATTCCTGCTATCATTCCAGTGATGTTGTGGACTCCCACACAGATTGTGGGGTAGGGTCCATATATATGAGGGCTACAGCTGGACAAAGATGTGTGACCCTGTACAGTTTGGAGGTCAGTGTATAGAGAACACTGTTATATGCCCTTGTAAGAAATTTTATGGGGGTGGGGTATTAAATGCTTTTAACCTAGGCTGTTACAACATGTGAGGAATATCAGTAATAAAAAATATTAAGGTATATGGCTGTACATTTTCATACATTTCACCATTGGAACAGTGGTAGGCTAGAGCTTATTGTATTGCACACATTCTGTTTGTCAGTGTGATAGTGATGTTTTTAAGTTAAGCATTGTTATGTAACGGATACATTTACATTGTGACAACTGAAACTTTTCCCCCTAGGAGGTTGAGTACAGAGTGTAATTGGAGGCTATTGATCTACATCTGTAAATTAAATGTTGTTTGATTCTTAACTTCAAGGCAAGTGTGTGTTTTACTGTTGTACTACTTGAAGGCTTTAGCCTAGACAGCAATGTATGTTATGTTTTTCAGATTACTTTGAGAGATGCATTAATCAATTATGTATTTCAAACACCTAAATGCTATAAGAAATGGAATAAACAACTGAAATAGTACACAAATTAACATTTATATGCAAACAAACTGTGTGTGGTGTCCTTTGCATTGTGTGTGGGTATATGTGTCATGCAATAATTCTCATTTGTAGGAAAGAATCAGACACTGGCCATTTGAAAAGGTGGTAACTGTAGGAATAATGGCTGTTTGATATTCCGTGCATCCTCTATATATACTCTCTTTATATTTTTCTATAAGTATTTATATATTTATATATGTAATAAAAACACAGTGGTAAGGAAGCACTAAGAGCTGATCAAAATATTAAGCACTTTCGTATGTCCTTTCACAATGACTTCTTCAGAATAACACATCAAAGTAAAAAACACAATATAAAGCCTCTCCTTACAAGTAATTATATATCCAATTAACCAATTAATCTAAGCCCTAACTTCTAACATTTAAAGTGACAAGTGCATTTTCCTAAGTAATGAAGTGCAATACTAAAGTGCATACAAAATTTATCTATAAAATATATTACCATACTAAAAACATCCTAACATATGATTTTATATTTCAAACAAGACCATTTATAAAATACACTTAAAATGCTTATATTCCATGTAATACCAGTGGATGTATGAGTGCTGTTTAAAACTTTGTTATAGGTGGAATTCAGATTTTAGTTTCAAATAACTGGCCAGGGATACAACCTCATTTAGCCCAGGGGGATTTGTGGCATTCACCCTCAATTGCCAAGTTAATTCTTTATATTCTAAGAAAATATCACTAGGTCCCCCTCTTTCATTTGTTTTTACATGTTCCAAAACAAAGAATTTAAAATTGTGCATGGGAAATTTACTAAGGTGCTTCACTAATGCATTATTATTATTGCCTTTACTTATGTCATATGTGTGTTGGTATAACCGTGTTCTGAAGGTATTTTTGGTTTTCCCAATATAATACCTTTCACACACTTGGCACAGTGTGATGTATAACACATTTTCTGTAGCACAATTACTTTTGTGCCCAGAGCAAACAGTCCCATATTGTGGTATAACTACTCTGTCACCTTCTAGTATATGTTTACAATGGGGACAATGACCACAGTTTTTGGTGTAACCACTATTTTGGGATCCCATCCCTTCCCTCTTCTGTTCCAACATATTCTTAATATTAGTGTTCTTCTTGTACACAACAATTGGCTTTTCTCCTATCTTATCCCCCACCTGTTCATCATTTTTTAACAAAAAACAATTTTTGTACAGAGTGTCTTTAATTTGTGGAAACTGAGGGGTAAATGTCAAAATCATTGCTCTATTGAAGGCATTTTCTTCATTGTTCACATTGTGTCCTGCTCTGTTCCCATTGACGTCATCTGGTGGGTCAATCTCTATACCCAACCCCAACGATGGGAAAAAATATCCTGCTATTCTCTTGTGGGTTACCTCTTGCAATATTGGTAGCACAAATTCCCTCGGGTACCCTCTCCTAAACAACATATCCAAAAGAACATCCCTTTCATATATGAATGCATCCATCTCACTCACCATCCTTGCCAGCCTAACCCCCTGTCCTTTAACCAGGGATCTTTTTTGATGTATGGGGTGGCTGCTTTCAAAATGCAATAATGTGTTTGAATATGCTGGTTTCTTGTATATTGT
Source organism: Protopterus annectens (assembly GCF_019279795.1). NCBI lineage: Eukaryota > Metazoa > Chordata > Ceratodontiformes > Protopteridae > Protopterus > Protopterus annectens. The sequence goes on from NC_056741.1 coordinate 1,588,841,337, forward strand.
GGAGGTAAATTTCTTCAAATCTTGATTTTTCTTGATCTGTATATCTAGGTAATTAATGTAGTCTAGATTGGTTTCCATAGTAAACCTTAGAAAAGTAGTGTTGGTGTTGAGAAAATTGAGAAATTCAGTAAGTTGGTCCTGACTACCACCCTACATGATCAGGATATCATCCAGGTACCTGCCATAGAATTTGCACAACCTGTAGCCATTCGATGGAAAAACCTTAGTCTGTTCCCATTGTGTCAATACTATGTTTGCGAACAGGGGGCACAAGCTGCCCCATGGCCACTCCAGAGGTTTGTCTGAATAACTGACCCTCAAATAAGATGTAGTTATTTTCCAGAATTAATTCCATTAGGGTTCTGAAAATGAATATTCTAGTGTGTGAAAACTGAGTGTTGTTACACAAAAAAAATCATAAAACCGTTCAACACCTTCATGATGAGGTATGACATTAAAAAAGTCCTTCACATCTATTGTCACCAATATATTAGTGTCATAATATAAATCCTGACTGATTTTCCTAAGACAGTCCCATGAGTTTTTTATAATATGGGAACATTTTTCAAACTGTCTTTAAACTGATAGTCAAGAAACTTGGCTATAGTCAGGGTTTTCTAAGCTTTTACGTCTACAATAGGTCTTAAGGGAGGTGGTTGGTGGTGTCCTTGTGGATTTTCGGGATCCCAAATATCATTGAAATCCTATGGTTAGTTTGTGTCATAAACTCGTATTCTTGTTTCTGAATTTGGTCATTCATCAATAACTCATACAAAATTGCATCAGTCTTCCTATAGGCTATATTCAGTTGGTTAACTGACACCTGTTCATAGTCATCTCCATATAGGTGGCTTAGCATACTATCCACATATCTCTGCTAATCCATCACCACCAACCCACCCCCTTTATCTGGCTTCATCACCCTGACAGATTTATCATTAGTATTACTAAATAATACATTTTCTCTGCCTCTGTTAAATTATCATCGTGACTAGAGATTTTGCTCTGTTTACAAATTGTTCTAATGTCATTGGTGCACATCATCTCAAACAATTGCAACGTGGAGTGCATGGGCGGGTCCCTAAAGGGGTACTTTCATAATTGACATTGTAATCCTGAAAAATATCAGTATTATCCCTTCCTTCTCCCTCATGTAAAGAACCATCATCAATAATTTATACTGCTTCAAGATTGTTGACTGAATTACCCTTAGGCAGGGGGTAAGCCTGACCCTGTTCATGTTGCCTTCTGTCTCTCTCAAGTTTTTTTTGGTTTTTTTTAAGGATAAACTTGTATACCAGCATATTTGAGGAGGTAGGTTGGGTAGGAAGACAGACAAGACAGCATACAGGGGTGGTATATCACACATGTGGGGGTAAACACCTTTGACGGGGAGGGGTGTTTGGAAATTGGAAGCCCATGAGCCCCCAAATGGAAACAGTGGGACTGAGGTCCCCACCCATGGGCAGTCACCACTGCACCTTCACGGCCCCAAAGGTGGCTGTGCTGGGGGGTGAGCAGGAGAGACAGGCTGACCCTCTAATTGTGCCACACAGCCCTCAAGCTGGCATAGCAGTTCTCCATACTCCTTTTGGAGCTTGCTACGCACCAAACCCCAGACCTGGCTTTGGGTGACAGGATCCTGTCAGCGCCCACTCCCAGGGGAGATGAGCCCCATCCCCTGAGGCGGTTCCACCTGAAGGTGGTGCAGGACCAGTTAATGAGGAGGTCCTGGGGTGGGTCCCAGATGTGCTGGGATCCAGTGCCATGGTCAGATGAGGTGAGAGAGGAGGATCCGCTGGTACCGGCCTTCCCAAATGTGCAATGGTGTTACAGGTTTAGAACATATGTGAGTTAGTAATAGTCAACACAATCCAGGATTAGTTATAACAGCATGCATAGATATTCCCATTAACCCAAAACAACAGATTTGGAACAGTTGCATAGCAAACAGAAAACATGCATATATGGAACCACAGTGGCCATTACAATGGCATGCAGGTTAAATTGATAGCAACAGGCAAACAATGATAGTATTTCAACATGGAACATTAATAGAAACACATTTCAATATTTGTTGAACAATAGGACCTATGTCCCAACAGTAGGTTTGGTGTAAAACTTACCCATTGATTTGTGTGTTTAGATTATTGTTGCAGATATGGGGTGGTGGGGTGGGGGAGGTCAATTAACAACTTGTATATCCTTGCAGTACTCACAACTTTAATGATAATTGGTCTAATCATTACTCTACCAGGTATTATTACAATACCCTATGGCCCTGGTTTGAGTAGTGGTATGTTTGTACACAGTGTTAACTTCAACTGTCCTATAGCTAAATTCTGCTTCTCTTACCTGGTAGACCTGTGGAGGGAATGTTTGTTAACACTACCTGACTGTTTCTACACATATTCCCAGATTCCTAGTTATAATTCTGCACATACCTCTCAACCTCTTAATGCAAATAATCTGTACAAAGCTTGACAAACTGGGGGTACAAATAGGGACATATTTTAAATATTGCTCTTATAAACATTTAGAAAGTTGCTAGAGTAACAGGATTTGTTTTAATATACATTTTCTGAAGGATCTGAAGTCTGAAACTCAAATGTATGTCATTATTTAGTGACGACAATCCTGAGATCATCCCAGTGATTTGCCAGGAAAATAGAGGAACAGGCCAAAAATATGAGGCAAATAAGTGAACATTCTGCAGAAATCTGTACAGTTGAGAGGTATGATTTTGCATACAGCTTACTGCCACTCCTGGGATTCGAACCATGGCTGTATGTGCTAAAAATAAAACAAATGGTGTTTTATCAGAGTGAGTTATTTATAAAGTGCTATCTCTTCCTTTAGTGTTTTCTGTCTAAGTCTCTCTTGGTTGTACAGTCTGAACGCGTAATTACAACATTCTTGTACAGGCATTCCTAGAGATATTTTTATGTAGCACAGTGTGAGAAACAGTGGTTGACACAACAATACTATTCACATACCAGATTTATTTATTTATTTTATTTATTTATTGCATTTGATTCCCAGGAAAGTCCACTGGGCCTGACAAACCCATTTTCAGTGGAGGCCCGGGGAGAAAAGCTCCACAGTTATATATACAGAAAATTTTGAAACACTACAGTAAACTTATTTTTGGAGAAAAGCTCTACAGTTATCTGAAAGTCAAAAATTTTAAACAAAATACAGTAATCATATGTAATCAACATTATATACAATACAGGAAATAGACATTTTGGGACATAGCAACTATTTGTTTTTATACAATGAAGTGAGAGTAAGAGATCTCCAGAGGGGACAGGCAGAGAGAAAGGCTGACAATCTGAAATAGTGATAGTTAGGATAGATAGAGGAGAGCTAGGGAGAGAAGATGAAGTGTATGTCAAGTGGTATAGGGGGAAGAAGAGATAATACGTTGGGAGGGTCAGGTTTTATGGTTGTTGGTAGAGCTACAGGAACATATCCATTGTGTGGTGAGATGAGATTTAAGTGATTTTTTAAAGGTAATGGGATTAGTGATTGCTCTAAGTCCAGGGTGAAGATTGTTCCATAGTTTGGAGACAGAAAAGGAGTATAACATATGGCCAGCGGAAAGCTTAGGTTTATCGACATTTAGCAGTAGTTTATTTTCAGATCTAAGTTGCCAGTTTGGGTGGTAGATGGTCAGTAAACTAGTGAGGGATGGACAGGCATCAGTTTAATAAATAAGTTTGTGGGCGATGGTAAGTTGTAAATATGCTAGATGGTGGGGGAGTTCAAGCCAGTTGAGTTCTTGCAGTGTAGTACAATGATGGGTGGAGAATTTAGTATTGGTGGCAAATTTGGCAATTTTTTTGTAGCATGAATTTAGTTTGTTTTCTAGAGAGGATTGTATGTTTGTAAGGATGGGTGTGCCATATAGGAGGGTTGGAAGCAAGTATGCTGAGGTGAGAGCTTGTTTTGCCAGAGGAGTAAGATAGTGGTTGTGTCTATAAAGGGATCCTAGTTTCTGATGGGTTTTTTTGATGTTATTATGGATATGAAGGTCAGAGGTTAGGTTGCCATCAATGGTGGCACCAAGCAGCTTAGTGTTGGAGATGACGTCTATGATAGTTTTGTTTTGGGACTGAACAGTGAGTTCTGATTTATTTATTAGGATGTTTTTGGTTGGAGTAAAGATAAGGAGTTTTGTTTTGTTTGGGTTTAGGGCTAGATGGTTCTGGGACATCCATGATTCAGTGGAGGAAAAAGCTTCTTGGGTAAGCTGTTGTAGTAGGGAGGAAGATTTGGAGGAGCAGATGATAGTGGAGTCATCCACATATTGTATTAGAGTAGAGTTTGAAAGACTAGTATGGTAGTCATTGATAAATATACTGAAGAGGAGGGGTCCTAATATGGATCCTTGGGGTACACCTGTTTTAGTATTTATGAACAGGGAGAAGCAGTGTTGCCAGATGGCAGACTATTGCCTGTTGGTAAGATAGTCAGAGAACCACTGGAGAGTAGAGGGAGATAGGCTAAGGTTGGATAGTTTGAATAGTAGGAGGGGGTGTGAGACTGTATCAAATGCTTTTGAGAGATCGAGAAAGGGTGCAGATACTATGGATCCAGAGTCACTGACTCTGCTAACAGTGTCTAGGAATGAGATAAGGGTGGTGTTGGTACTATGTCCTGGTCTAAAGCCATGCTGGGTGGGGGAGAGCAGTTGTTGTGTGACTAGGTGATTGAGTAGCTTGGTTTGGATACATTTTTCAAGTATCTTTGAAATGGGGGAGAGTATAGCAATGGGTCTGAAGTTAAAAATGTCAGAGTTGTTGCCACCTTTATGAAGTGGAAGAACATATGCTTTTTTCCATATATTAGGTATGCATGATTCGTGGATAGATCTATTGATGAGAATGCTGATGGGATAAGCTATTGAAGAGGCTGATTGTTGTAAGAATTCAGCAGGAAGGTTATCAGGGACAATAGTGCATGATTTTAGTTTGAGAAGGAGTTTTTTTATGGTTGAGTTGGGTATAGGAGAGAGAGAAAAAGTAGGAATAGAAGTGGAAGGCGGATGAGATATATTGCTGTTGGGTTGATTGGTGTCAATGCGAGGGAAGGTGGTAGTAAGTTTATTGATGGATTCTATGAAGTATGAGTTAAAGAGTGAGGCTAGCTTGGAGGGTGATTTGTCAGGGTTTGAGGATGGATTATGGTGTGTCCCAGGGTGTAGAAGGGCATTAATTCCTCCCCAAAATATTTCTGGGTTATGGTAGCGTTGATTTTGGATTCTTTGGAAGTAATCTTTTTTTATTTTTAGTAACTAATTGTTTGGCTTGATTGGGAAGTTGTTTGTATAGAGTCAGGTTGGAATCTGTTTTGTTTTTTTTTTGCCAGGATTTCCAGGCTTTGTCTCTAGAGGCCATGATTTGTTTTGTGGTCAAGGTAAGCCAATTAGCATGGTTAGCTTTTAGTCTTTTTTGTCTTTGGGGGGCTAGAGTATTAAGGATCCTGAGAAATGTGGAGTTAAAGGACTCTACTGCTTCATTTAGGGGGAGAGATTTTAAGGGATTCCAGTTGATTTGTGCAATACCTTATTGAGAGCTGTGGGGGAGAAATTGGATAGATCTCTGGTATACTTGTATTGATGCAAATTTGGTATATTGGTGGACATGTGTACCATAAATGCTGGTGAGTGGTCACTGATACTATCTGGGAGTATACCTGAGGTGGAGATATTTCTAGGGGCTGATACCATGATCCAGTCTAGAATTGTATCTTTGCTATTTTGTTTCTTTGGTCTTGTGATATCTTGAGATTAGTTGAGTGTAGGTATGAAGGTTTAAGCCTAAGGATGGTTTGTCGTTGGAGATAACTGACCAGTTAATATTGATATCACCTAGGATGATTGTTTCATTTTTTTATGTTGTTGGCAGTCCAGGCAAGGATGTCTTCTAAAACTGGAATGTTATTGCCTGGTGGGATATACATATAACTATGATACATAGGTTCTTTTGATTGTTTAGTTTTAGGAAGGAAATTAGTAATTCTGCACTGGAGAAGGTGGGAGAAGTCTTAGAGTAGGGAATCACTGTGAAAGTGTTTGGATATAGTAGGGCTATGCCCCCTCCTTTTTTGCATAGCCTGTCTGTTCTTAGACAGGAGTAGTTTGGGGGTAGAAATTCTGTGTCTTTTATATATGGCTTTAGCCAGGTTTCAGTGATGGCTGCAAAGTCAGGTTTGTATTGGCTTAGCCACCTATGTAGTTGGGGTATGTTATTTCTTATACTTTGGATGTTAATGTTAGTGAAGTAGAGGGACTTTTTGTCATTTAGGGTATGTTGAGAAGTGGGAGAAGGGCCAGGATTAGGGTGTATATCACCACTTAGAAGTAGAATGGGAAGGGGGAGGTAGGATTTTGGATGAGGAAAATGTTGTTGGTTTTTGGATTGATACTGAATAGGGCTAGGTATAGTATTATGTGTGCAAAAGATTATTAATTTAGACTGTTGGATTAGATTGTTGGTGTACAAACTGGACCAGACTGCTGAGTAGCTTTGGAGGAAGCTAAAGTGAGGGGTTGTTGAAGATGGTGGTGTGTGAGATATAACAGCTTGATGAGGAGAAGAGAGGTGAAAAAGTAAAGAGATAGGATGTGAATATAATGAGAGCCAGTTTGTGCATGAAGAACACATTGAGAGTAGTAGGTTAAACCTAGGAGAGAATCTTATATAAGGGTAGTCAAATTATTATGTAGGTGACATAGATGTGGAAGGTATAAGAATTGCAAGTGTAGAAGTATAGGTGTGATACCAGGGTAAGTTAGGAGGGTGGAGATATTGTATAGGGGGTGGGGATGTATCTAAAGTGTAAGGTGAAAGAAAGGGGATGGGCTAGGAGGAGATTTGGTGTGCAGGTGTCTGTTGCTAGGGGTGTGGTTCAATTGAGTGTGGGGGAGGAGTCTGGATAATTATAAAAGTAATTGATGTGGTGCTGGGTGGGAATGGGGGTAGGGTAGGGGAGCATAGAGAGCCCGAGCGTAGCGAGGTCGAATGGAGCAGGGCAACCCCAGCCGAGAGGTGAGCCTACTAGAAACAATCAGGAACTTTATCAAAAAAATGTTGTCCTTGTAAGCTAAGATTGGGTTGCAGGAGAAAGGGAGAATTTGGTAAATGTAGTTAATTACAGGGGCAGTAAAATTCCTTTTAGATTGAAAGTATTTCTTAGTTCTAATACCTTACCTTATCTCTTCAAAATCAGGTTTGATATTTAGTATTTCTTTTATTTGTTATTTATTTTACTTCTTTTAAATTTTTTGGTTATTTGTATTTAATTGGGAAGTAAGAGCATGCTTTAGTTTAAGCAGGCCTAATCCCACTTGCTATAACAGGAGTAAGGTGCTACGAATGCCGTATTTTTTTAGGGTGTTCAAAGTTCCATAATTCAAGTTGGGTTAGGTAGATAGTGGGCTTATTTAGTAGTAATAGACTGCCACCTGGTGGCAATAAAGGGATGTAGTCTAAATTCACGAGTGAACCGAGTAAGTTAATAAGGTCAGGGTGGTCTGAGCGAGTGTACAAGCCAGATGAAACACTAACAAAATCTAAAAAATAGACTAGTAATATCAGTAGAAAAAGAAAAGATCTTCGTGAATACAACATGTGAAGCCATACAATACCATAGTAAACACAACCAGTCCAGGGTTTAGAACTTTATTGCCAGGCAGTTACACTTTTATTTAAATATGACCTATATGGGACTATTACTGTCATATTGCCTGGTTTATTCAGTGGAAACCATACACATTTTTTATAGTGCCAGGTGACATTTTACTCCTTTATATTTATTTGGAATGACTACTACAAGCAGGATTGTTATTCACCAGCCTCGCAAAGCAGCCTTTCCAACCTGCTGGCATGGGCTTCCTGGTCCACAGCCCGCTCAGCTGCAGCTGGAATGAAAATAGAGAAACATTTATGCATACCTATCCATCACATACACAGGCTGGACTTTGGTAAACAGTTATTGCTATGAATACTTACACACTTCTGGGACATTTCCCCTGTCTCTTGCTTCTTGGACCCACTGTTCCAAGAGCTCCCTCTTCCTCCATTTCAAGTTGACATAGTGGTGCCAGACCTGCTCACCAGTCTGAGGGATACAAGTGGCACTGGTGAGATCATGGGCAAGACTTTCCCAGGTTTCTGCTTTATATTGGGAGCCCTTCTACTGGTCCTGCAGCAGTCTCATGTCATGTTTTTTTTTACCAGGAGTCCTACCATGAACTTGGACTCCTGTATAACCCAGTGCTGCCCCAGAAGCGCATGCCCTCTCCATCCCCTGACATACTGTCTACAGTGGAGAGCGGTATTTCCACCTGTGGGGTTCAAATATGACCAATTTCCTACCCTTTGCCATGATTGGATGGTTTTGAAAATTCTGAGCTAAGCTAAGCTATGAGCAAACCTGCTTAGCTAAAGTTGGCAGTGCTTAAATTGGCAGGTTCAGCATTGCTTACCAATGGGCAAATCCACTTAGCTGGGCTATCCATTGCTTAGTATTCATATGTACACAATGCTTACACCTGGGTCAACATAGCTGTCAATGCTTAGCATTGCTTATGTTTTATTATATTGGTCTACCACCTGTATGGGATTGATTCATCATTCATAGGTTCATAGGTTCATAGGTTCATACTAGGCTATCTGCCCTAGGGCATTTATAAGCCTAGCCAGAATGTGTTTGGCTTTCACCACCCATTTTAAATTTATTTTGCTATGCCCTTTTTCGAGGTTAGTATATTGTGCCTCTGTCTAACAGTGACACAGACGTGATACCCGGGGTAAACCTATGATCTCCCATCCACTCATCAAGATTCCTCTTGAAGAGAGTCAATGAGGGACTCTGTCTAACCTGGACTGGGATTTTATTCCAGAGTGAAGGGAGCCTCTGGGTTATGAATCTGTCCCTCCAGCATGTCCTATTTATTTCAGTGCTGAGGTTCAAGTCTCTAGCATGTAGCTCAATGGGATTTGGATTTTCTGAGGTGCAGCATGTCCATTAATTCCGGGTTGGACATGGCTTTATACGTCAGGCACAGATCGCCTCTGAAAAGGCGGTATGCCACTGAGTAGAGCTGGAGTTTCTTTAACCAGGCAGCATATGGCATCTGTTTGAGCCCTTTGATCCTCTTGGTGAGGTACTTTTGGGGTCTTTCCAGTTGCTGCAGGTGTCTGGTAATGTACATCCCAAAAGGGGCATTGTACTCAATTATGGGCCTGATGAGGGATGAGTAAAGAGGCACGATGACCTCCCCTGATCTAGATGTGAATCCCTTCATGATTAGGTGGGCTATATAAAATGTTTTTCTAACCACTTTGGCCACGTGGTTGTCAAATGAGAGATTGCTATCAACTTGGGTCCCCAGGTCCCTAATTACTTCTTCTGTACTTAATGAATTACCACCTATGTGGTAATTTGTGGGCACTTTGTTTTTGCCAAAGGGGATGACTATACACTTTTTGGCATTTAGCTTGAGGCCATGGCTCTGGCACCAGTTGTCTGTTTCTATGAGGCCCTTTTGGAGGATGCTTGTGTGGGCTGGAGAGTCGATTATGGTGCCCAGTTTGCAGTCATCTGCGAACTTGGTCAGCCACAGTCCTTGCATGTTGGCCTGTACCTCCGAGAAATATATACCGAACAAGAGAGGTCCCAAGACTGAGCCTTGTGGGACACCACTTGTAACTGGTTTGGAGTCTGACATGGCTCCAGCAATTCTAACCATGTGGGTTCTGTCCTTGAGCCAGTTTGCAATCCATCTAGTGACATAGGGGCTTATATTTAAGCTGGTGAGCTTATCTATAATGCCCGAGTGGGGTATTGTATCGAAGGCTTTTGCGAGGTCCAGGTAGGCTGTGTGGACCACCTTCCCCTTTCAATGGCCTTGGTGACTGTTTCAAAGAAATCAACCAGGTTTAAGAGGCAGGATCTGCCCTTAACAAAGCCGAACTGGGTAGGATCCAGTGTCTGTAGGTCCCCAATATCTTTATTTATGAGGTCCATGATGATCCTTTCCATAGCTTTGCAGACCAAGCTAGTCAGGCTTATGGGGCGATAGTTTCCAGGATTTGTTGAGGCACCACCTTTATGGAGAGGGACCACTGTTGCTGTACGCCACTCTTTGGGCACATATCCTGTAGTAAGGCTGAGATTGAACAGTAGTTTTATGTTTGGGTTTAGCTCTTCTTGGAGTTCATGTAGGACGCAGCCTGGGACACCGTCTGGTCCCATTGATGCTGTGTTTTTGCTTTGGAGAGGCGGCTCTTACCTGAGCATCTGAGATGTCAGGGGCAGCACTCTGCTGGGATAGATATTTGCCCTTTGGTGGGGGGAGTTTGCACTGAACCTGTCAGCTAGGATGTTGGCAATGTCTGTGGGTTCAGTGTATTTTTTGTCATTTTGGACTAATTCTGAGCATATCTGGGAATTACCACCCAGGTTCCTAACATAACTAAAGAAAGCCTTGTGATTATCCTTAGTGTCCTGTGCAATTTTTCTCTCGAAGCTGGTCTTAGACAATTTTATGAATGCCCGTAGTTTTTTGCTAATACTGATCAGTGATGCCTTCCCTTTTTGGGATTTTGCTCTATCATTTAGTAGCTTCCTCCTTCTATTGTATAGTTTGTTTATGGCTGGGGTCCACCAGACAGGACGTCTGCCTTTGGAGGATTGGGTCTTGGTTTTATTTGGGATCACATGACATAATATTAGATTTATTTACCTTCCCTGATATCCCCCAATGTGTTGTGATTAATTTATTCTTGTGTGACTATACAGTATGGGTAACTTGTGTTTATATGGGGTTTCACTACTTTATTACACTGAAACCTCACATCTGGGCCTAACACATTATTCTGGTTGAGAAAAATCAGTTACTTCTTACATAAATATGCAAAAATTTAAATTTTAATGTTCACACATACAAAGTGGAACTGGCTTTGGTGAGGCTTGAACTGTGAATGACTACATGCAAGCTGTACACTCTAACCACTACACTAATGCACTTATGTTGGTACTGGGTGTCTATTGCTTTTTAACTTACCATGCTGTTTCAGCTGGGCTAAGTGTAACTAAGCAACGGGCACACCCGCACAGCTATGCTTAAACTTTATTGCATGTATAAAAAAATGTATTTGCTGTGATTTTTTATTTGTACCCTTCAGAATATCCATGCTAATGCTGAACCTGTTATTCTATCAACGTTCTGCTTTGTGGGACGATTGTCCCTTATGGCTTTGTCCACACTCCTTACTCTGACAGGTTGGGAGGTGTGCGCTATGTGCTTATGCTAAATCTGTTATTCTATCAACTTTTGGCTTGGTAGGGACGATTGTCCCTTATGGCTTGGACCAGATTTCTTACGCTGGTGTGTTGGGGGTGTTAGAAGCATTCATGCTCATTTTAAATTGCCGAATGGCAATTCTGGAGTGCAGGGGGCATGTGTATTGTGAGAGATTTGCTCTCAGACACACCCTCTGCATTCGTACACAGAACTGTGTCTGTTTTACAGCATGGCAGCACGCCTTCATACATATGCATGGCGTGCTGTCATGCTGAACAGGAACGGTCCCTGCCGTGCAGGAATAACTTATTCCTGCATGGCTGCTTGCTGAATCCAGGGGAATTTCATTTTGTGTGTGAACTTGAACCAAGTCTGGGGCTGGTGAGGAAATCAGGTTCACTTGTGCAGAATCATGCTCCTGCTGAGGAGTGTAATAACTCTGAAATTGCTGCCTTGTGGAGGTGCTTCCATGCTTTCATGAAAGCTACCCAGAACTAACCATAAAATCCAGAAGAAAGCTAACAGAAATACCCATGGGATGGAGAGGAATGGGTATACACAAACAGTGAAGGAGCTACACCTTTTTCCACCAAAGATCAGAAAAGATAGGAACCTAATATAAGTGAACAAGTTTTTCAGGGATATCAGATGGAGTCATCCTGAACAAGAAGACAGAAAGGAAAGAGGCACGGAAAGCAGATAGACAGATAGTAGGGACTAACCACTTCCTGGATCAACAAAATACTCACAAAACAGTAGGCTGCATTGCCACAGAAAGGGGTATCAGAATGATGCAGAAAATAATAAAAATGACAGAAAGTAGAGGAGTTAGTGGCAAAAAACAATAGTAGCATAAACTTGTTTGTAGAGGATTCATGTTCTTATTGGAGGATGTTAAAGGAATGTTGGCTCAGGTACTGCAGATTTTGAAGACTTTGAAAGGAATCAGACCTGGATTGTCATCCAAAAGGAATCAAAGGTAATAAGGATAGGAGAAGGTGCAATGGGTTGCTGTGCCCAAAAGGTGGGAATATTTAGGACTGAAAGGATATCTAACAATAGGACAGATCAAAATGAAAACATGTTGAGTTAAGAGACAAAACAGAGGAAGTGTCAGACCCATGGGACCAGCAAAGATGCAGCCATCAGTGAGAGAATAGAAGTAACGAGAGTGATGGTGTTCAGACCTAGAAACCTGCAGGCACTGAAAGTAGGAACATCCTGCAAAAAATGCAGCCATCTAGGTAGCGTAGCATTGGAATACCAAATGGAAGATAAATCTTCCCATTTCCAGTAACAATATGGGATACTGTTCAGAAACACATTTCACTTAAGTATGTATGTGTGCAGTTTCTGTTTAACTACATCGCCTACCGTCCTTGTACCCTGTTATAAAGGATGTACATGCATTCTGATTGCTGTGTTTAGCTACATCTCCAACACAGAGATGCATGGCAGGTTTCCTTGGGCATTATAAACATTTGCATATAGTAGCTTGAGCTGCTGTATAGCACAGCAGACTGTTTCAGTTTTGAATATTTACTTTATGCAGGAATGTATTGTTAGCTAAGAGGGCAGTCAAGTAAGCAAGCTAATTGTACCTCTGGTCTGATGTCATTGCAGCATCAGCCTGTTAGGGATAATGGTATGTTCAGTAAAGGAGGGTTATTATAAAAACTGTTTGTTTATTTACCACATTTCATACCCAGGTAAACAAGTTGCTCTAGCATGGCCTTTTTCAGCTAGACCCATTTCACAGAATGAAATGCAGGTAAAATTTGTTTACAGGAATGTGGTATTAAATAAATTAGCTTTGGTATATGCAGTTGTTAACAAAGCTGATCATTTACTATCATGATGACAAACATTTACATTAATCAGACAAAAAATATCTAGAATCATGTTGAAAAAAAGTCCATGTAGCTTTGACTTGGCTATACATATGTGAGCTATTTACTTTCAGGTTGTCACTCATTGTAGCACAATTGGCCATTTTTATTAAATATGTATGAAAACTCTGTTCAAAACCCTCTTTTTGAGTCACAAGTGAATACCACCAGGGGCTACCAGACTGTTTTCTGCAGACACTTTTGGGGTGACTCACAGGGGTGTAGCTAGGATTTTCAAATTTGTACTGACAGCTCTCAGACTGTCTTCAGTAATATAATATAAATTCACTCAAACTCGGTTCCTTGAATTGAAAATTAACCTGAAATGTCAGTTCTTTGAAAAATGCAGCATGGTAGTTGGGGTAGAGACTTTATGCTTTTGTTTTCTGTAACTAAGGTACAGGTTTTGAGCTTGAGTAAATTACTAACCACCTGCTACCACTAACTAGGATGTTTCATTCACACACACACCCTTACCTACCTCTTAGTGCAAGAAATATGGACAAAGCCTAAAATAAACAGGGACAGATATTAAATAATGTTCTGAACTTAGAAAGTTGCTAGAACAGGATTTGTGTTTTCTAAAGGACATGAAGTCTGAAGCTCAAATGTCTGTCATTATTTAGCAATTTCAGCCTCAATGATTTTCTAGAAAATCACAAAATTTATGAGGAACAGACAAAAATATGGGGCAAAATCTGACATTCTGAAAAATTTGGACAGTTGAGAGGTATGCTACCCACCACACACACACACACACACACACACACACACACACACACACACACACACACACACACAACCTCTTACAGCAACAAACTCATAAATAAAACTGAGGCAAAGGCCCAAAATAAGGACATTTTTTAAATATTGCTCTTATAAACTTAGAAAGATAATAGAATAGTAGTAGGTCTTGCATCAGTACAAATTTTCTGAAAGGTATGAAATCTGAAACTGAAATGTCTGCATTATTTTCTACTTCAGTCTTTAACAATTTGTCAAAAATGTGATGCAAAAATATAAAATTGCCAGACAATACAGCTGGGAACCTGTCAAAGGAGGAACACCATTTTAATATGAGCACAGTTAACTTAGAGCAGCTGACAAAATTAGAGAATCTACATGCATTTCTGAAATAAAAGTAATGTATAACTCTGATCATTACAGCTATTTATAAAAGTAAAGTAAACCCTCTATGTTTTCTTCCAAAATTGATATTTTGTGGAGGGATAGGGATCATTAGGGGAAGAGCAACATTGTGAGCCAAAATCAGGGACAGTTGAGGTTTTTTCATGTACCTCTCAACCTGTTAATGCAATAAATCTGGACAAGGCCAATATATTGAGGGAAACATATAAACAGTACTAAAAATTGCTCTTGTATAAAATGGGACAGTTGATAGAACAGGTCTTATTTTAGCATGCATTTTTCTGAAGGTCTAAAAGTCTGAAACTAGTGTGTCATTATTTAGTGACTTAATTCCTAAATCATTTTGCAGACAACCACAAATTGAGGAACAAAACCAAAAAAGAAGCAAAAAAATCTATTCATTCTTTGAAAATCTGAACAGTTGGGAGGTATAGTTCAGCTGGGGCTGCCTAAGTTTGCAACCCTTCCCCCTCACAAAACCATGGTTGAATGGAGCCTCCCCCTGCAGCCATTCCAATGATCCATTACTTTGCTATTTCACTCCATTTACCATAAGCACTAATGTGCATACTGATTTACTTCTATGATGATTTGAACTTCATTTGAAAGTTTTATTTTGCATTTTACAGCACAAACACTAAGACATCCGCTAAACAAACTTGGCATTAAAACTTCTCTGCCCTTGAAACTCACATTCATTAAAACAACATTAAAACCCACATTCAAAGAAAAATACATTTTACCCGTGGCAGATAAAAATTAATTCTGGGCTGCTTTTAAATCATAGGCCCCTTGCATATGAAACATACATGTGCTCTTTGATGCACCTTCCTATTGCTTTGAACATTTTTCCAGTAAACAATGAAACAAAACTGCCCAATTCAGAACATTTCCATCATAAAAGTCTAGTCAAACTTCTACAGTCCACCATTATCAGTAAATAATATGCACAATCTCTGAAGTAGTAAAAAAAGTCATCTAAATAATTCCACGTTAAATAAATCTAATGAAGAGGTTGCTGCTAGCAATCACCTTTATATTTCATGACTTCACCGAATAGTGTCTGATGCCCCTGAGGAATAAATTGCCTAAATTACATTAATAATAAGCTAGTAATATTGCAATAGGAAATGGATGACAAACTGGTAACAGGCTCATAGTTAGTGTCTTAACTTTCAGTACAGCAATATTCACCCCTTATGGGAGTAGAACCAACAACCTTCTTCATTAAAAGCAAGGACACAACATTTTGTGCTACTAGCAATGTGAGCTGACTTAGCATAATCAGCACTAAACTTCTCTTAGTTCCCCTGCAGCTCTCAGTTCCTTGTAAAATCTACGCAATACTCAACTACATCTCAACTTCGCAGCACAAGAAGTCTGGAAAAAGACAAATTTATTGGGGTGGATCAAAAGGGCAAAAAACAGGAACACATTAAACATTGCTTGTATAATCTTGGAAAGCTGCTAGAATAAAATGCTGTGTTACCATCATACATTTTACTGCCAAGGTCACTGTGCAAAATAGTCAGAACAACAAACCACTATGCCAAATCACCTGCTTTGTGAAAGAGAGGAAGACTGAAACTTAAATGGCTATCATTTAATGAATTCAGTTTTCACCATAGCTGTCAACCTCTTAGCACAAAACACCTGGACAAACCCAGTAATGAGGGAATACAGCCCTCAAACATATTCAGTGAATTCAGTTCTTGCCATAGCTGTCAACCTTAGCACAAAAAACCTGGACAAAGCCAATAACATGGTATTACAGTCCCAAAAATAAGGACAAATTTCAAATAGTCATAAACTTAAAAAAATTGCTATAAAAAAGGTTGTGTTAGTATATATTTATTGCTAGAATAAAAAGTTGTTTTACTATGTCACAAACACATAAGATGCAGACTCCACACAGAAGGCACCCCAGCCAAGAATCAAACCAGAAAACCTACAGCTGTGAGGCAACAATACTGCCACTGCATCATCAAATATGTAAGGAAGTAAATATTCAGAAACCTGAAGTCTGAAATTTAAATGCCTGTCAATTTGTTAATCAGGACAGTCTGACTTGGAACAAAAAAAAAAACACAATTCTCAGCAGAGGCCCAGGAAAAAATAATGCAGACTTGTCTTTGTAACATGGGAGGACACAAAGCAAACCCACACAAACAGAGGGAGAAGATACAGACCCCCCCACCACACACAAAGAAGGCACCCCAGCCAAGAACCAAACCCAAGAACCTACAGCTGTGAGGCATCAATGCTACGTTGCTACCACTGCACCATCAAATTTTAAGCATTGCAATATTTAAAAAACACAGATACATACAGATATTGATCAGATCAAATACGAGGCAAAAATCTGCAAATGGTGGTGGGTAGGGAATTCAGGTCTTTAACACCTGCATACAAGGTACAGGATTCAAGCCTGAGGTATTCCCTACCACACCACCATGAGTAATCACACCAGTACAACATCCCACCTGGGGCATACACATACACTTACACACTTTTAATTCACTCTCTTACTTGTATTGCTAACAACAAATGGTTTTGTAGCATGTCCAAAACCACATGCATGATCTTTCGTGCCAAATCTTAGCTATAGAAAGTTACTAAATCTGTGCACATCACTAAACAACAGAACAATTTAAATACATTAATTAAAAATGTCACGTCCTTCAGATGTCTAGTAATCTGGCTAGACACATTCCTCTTCCCTTAGATTCACCTGGAAGAACCTAGAAAAAAAAGAAATACCCTCCCATTTGGGCAAATTAAATTTCCCCCTTTATCTCCTATGCAGCCAAATCCATCACTGGTAAAATTGTCCTTCTTTCACAGCTACAATATGATCTATTACTTGTTGCTGCTGCCTCTAAAAAGAACGAACACACTTTATAAAGCATCTCAAATAAAATATATACATTCATCACTCCCCCCCCCCTTTAGACACAATCACCACTGTCTAACAATAGAAAAACAAAAAGGCTCAAAGACAGACACAGAGTAGACCTTTTTCTTGCCCCTCAGCCTGTTGGCTGCTAAACTCTCTCCCCAGAAAGATTATGCTACATTCTGAGAAGCCAAAAACCACAATGATCTGTATTTAGACCTATACTTCAGAACCAAACTTCACTGCACAAAAAACAATTTCTCTAGGCAGTAAACACTAGGAATCTCTTCCACCACATCTCAAGAGAAATTACATACCATCCAACATGTTGCAGTTAAAATCATACCTAATAAACCGATCCAGATGTTAAGTGCCTTGATTTAATTTGCATCATGTAAAACCACTTCTATTGATAGCATAGTCTACTACGTTCTGTCCTGCAGTAGGTTTTTAACATAAATTCATTGGCACCCAATAGATTAAGCTGTGCATGTGTCATTTTGTTTTTGACTTCAGTTGGTGTTGGTGCTCCCTGGCTAATACTTGAAATGTTACATGTTCTAGTACATAAGGTAACTGAGGCATTGCAACATCTGTAACTAGACCTCTCAAACGTTTAATCAACAGCTTCATATGCACCAGCTTTACCCCAAAGTGTATTCTGGTCATCCCCAATAGCTCATTGAGTGCCTTCAGACTGGAGGAGCTAATCCTCTGGCACTATGTTGTAATATTTAATGTCAAGTCCAATAAATACACGACATACTGAGCTGGTAATGAAATCAAATTACAAATGGTAATGCACTGATAAGTAAGGAGATATTTCCAAGAACTGTAATTACAGTGCAATCAGAGAATTGCTTCATACCTGTTCATCTACAAGGTACACTCATTAACAAACGCATCATTCAAGCTGAATTAAATTTAGAGAGACAAACTGATAACATTCTATAAAATATTCATTCTGTTCACACAACGTTCCCAGTATAGGCTCATACAGTACATTAATTTATAATAAGTCCCACTCACCAGGCTAAACAAGGACGCTACCTCCCGCTCAGAAAGCATTTGGAGCTCCACTCCATTCCGACTGGCTGCCTAAAGCGCATCATGCAGTAAAGCGCGAAAATAAAGAGGATTTAAAACGAGCGCGAAAATAACGAAAATTTAAAATGCTACCTCCCCTTCTACATAAGTTGTACTGAAATCAGTACAATGCGTATGTCTCCCGACGTCCCTGGTGACTTATACCTCATTACTAATAGGGTTACTTGACCTGAATTTGTTACAATTGAATTTTTGTACTGCAGTACAACACTCAAGAAGAATTATATTAGGTAAACTGTAACATTAAAATGTTTGGACTTGTGACACTGAAAGTTCCTTTACTTTTGAAATTAATACGCACAATTTGCCTAAATGTAAAACTATAACATTGTTTAAATAATCATGGTGATTCGATGTCTGAAAAAAGTATGCACAAAGAGTGATGACCATCAATATTCTTGATGACCAGTTTAGAATTGTTGAATAACACATGAAATTATAATCACCCTATTAGATTGTCAAACCAATATATTATCTATGTTGTCACTTAATAGGCCACTCTAAGTCCTTCTAAGTTATTAACAAAATGTATGTAAGATAATGTCAAGTCTAAAAGGAACATGTCTGGTGTTCCTTTCTGATGTGGCATCACAGTAAAAGAATTAAATTAGAATTGTGTAGTATCCCTGTCTTGTTCCATAATGTCTTTCATCCTGTGCCACCTGGCTTCCACATATTCTAAAATTCTTTCGTTGGCAGTAATTTCATGAGTTTCTCAACAAATGAGATCAAACTGACAAGGTTTAGGTTTTTCATCCTCTGTCTTGTTGCCATTCTAGTAAAAGGAAATGACAGCTGTCTTGTTCAGTCTTAATGTGACAGTGCCTTGTGCTTTTTAATGTCCTACTATACTTATTTATTTGTATTTATTAGTTTTAGTTTGTGGTATTATCACTCTTAACGCCTCTGTCATACCTCTCAACCTCTTAGCTCAAGAAATCTGAACAAAGCTAAAAATCATGATGGGAAAAAGGGCCACAAATATGGACAGATTTTAAATATTACTCTCATAAATTTAAAAAGTTGATGAAATAAAATGTTTTGTATTAGCATGCATTTTCTGGTTTTCAGCTGTACTGTTACCCAAAAACACAAAGAAGAAAACATCCTATTTTGTAAAGATGTCACTCAGAGTTAATAATTTTGGCCAGTTATAACATAGTCCATCAAACTTCATGCAAGTGTGAGGCAATGCATTTCTTCTGCAAGCTAATTTTGGCTACCATGTTGTCTTTGGCATTTTGGCAAACTTCCCTTCAGCTTGTTTATGAAATCAAAGCAAGAATATTAGTTCATCAGTCCTACCTGTCAAAATAGTTTACACTTGACAAGAAACGTTGGATGACAAAATGATGCAGTAGTTACCAGTGGAGATTCAGCTTTTGGACCCTTACTTGTGTGCATTCACCATTAGGTATGCATGTAGTGGATGAATAAGTAAGTGAATGAGTGATTGTGTGTTTGTCTACACCCATCCCGCAATGGACTACTTTTCTGTGTAATGCCCATTGTTTTCTAGGATATACTTTGGTACAGAGAGTAGACTTTACACTTCTTTGAGGGTCTCAAGAATAAAGGTAAATAGCAAAGAGACATGCTGCATTACAACCCTGCACATTTAATACAGCAAGCAGCCTGACTTCTTTTAAGTGCCATATAGTATTCCTGCCTTTTTCCATTCCTGATAGTATATGAAATAACCCCCTTTTATGGTGTGTGTGTGTGTGTGTGTGTGTGTGTGTGTGTGTGTGTGTGTGTGTGTGTGTGTGTGTGTGTGTGTGTGTGTGTGTGTGCATGTGTGTGCATGTGTGTGTGTGCGTGTGTGTGTGTGTGTGTGTGTGTGTGTGTGTGTGTGTGTGTGTGTGTGTGTGTGTGTGTGTGCCTATTTCATATGGTCAGGACCATATGATTGAAGTTTTGAAACTTCGAACATTTTAAAGGGAGATTGCTGTACAGTGCGGATTGGGAAATTTATCCTTTTCTTCACTGTAGTAGGATCTCAGAGGTGGTATATTTAATTTGAAGTGGGGGTGCAGGGGGGCTTACCTCCCTGCAAAAGTGTAGAAAAAAAAGAAACTATTTATTTTCATTTATTTTTTTTTTAACGTTCATATTTCTGAAAATTCGGTCATATGGTCCCAACGAGTCTATATTATAACCTCGAATGGGCAGTATATCAAATACAACTCCGTTGACATAACAACTGAACTACAAATTCAGCGAACCACCAAACCATTGAAAATGTAAACATCAAATGCATCATGTCATCAAAAGCTCCATTCAGGTAAGTAAAAACCAACAAAGTAAAACTACATTAA
Source organism: Protopterus annectens (assembly GCF_019279795.1). Classification (NCBI taxonomy): domain Eukaryota; kingdom Metazoa; phylum Chordata; order Ceratodontiformes; family Protopteridae; genus Protopterus; species Protopterus annectens. The sequence continues at coordinate 1,588,862,013 of NC_056741.1, forward strand.
CACACTTTTGCCCTACTTAAATATACCAGCTCCGAGACCGCATTACTGTGGGGAAAAGGATATATTTCCTCATCCCCACAATTATGCTGCTGGAAAACAAACACATTCGATGTTGTCAGTTTCAATGGTTTAGTGGTTCGCTTAATTTGTAGTTCGCCGTTTACCGTTTATGTGTTGATGGAGATGTATTCGATATACTGCCCGTTCGAGGTAATAATATAGACCCCATCCTAACCATATGATTTTTTTAATTTATATCTATATATATATATATATATATATATATATATATCTATATATATATATATATATTATGGAATATAGAAATGAAAAAAGCTTTATAAGCCATATCTGGTAAGAAGTTTAGTTTTAGAAAGAGAATATCATCCACTATGAGAATTGTTACAGTCTGTAAATGACTCTTTTTTTTGGCAATGAATTGCTCAGCTCACAACCCAATGTTGCAGGAGCTCCATCCTCTGCCAAATGCATAAAGGGTACCACCTGCAAGTGACACTGATTCCATCACTGACTTGTGTCTTTCTCTACTTGTACAACATAGCACATCTATGACTATAACATCTGCATGTGTACACCATGTCATATAATGGCATAGCTTAAAGAAGGAAAGGATCCCAAAAAATGTTTACCTGATAGAGAATTCACACCACAGAAGCAGTCTGGTGGGCACATAATTTCCAATGTCATTCAGGTTGCAAAGCCATTCCAAAAAAGGCAGCTCTGATATTGGATTAGCAGAGTTACTTCTGCAAGGTGTTGGTCTGTAATGTATGACAGCAAGCAAAGACTCATCTTGCCTAAGTATTCTATCTGCAATTTTGTACTGCCCTTTCTATGTGACCATTGCTTGGAGAGAGGTGGCAGTAAGATGTAATATGGTTAAAACGTTTGCTTAAATGGTGACAAAATTTTGTAGACGACAGAGTCATTGTCCTTCATAACCTCGTCTGGAATTCCAAATAAAGAAAGGTTGCATTAAACTTCAGGTGGTCCTTACAATGCATGCTTGACAAGTGCAGTTTAAATTTCACACAATAATCTGAGATGACTAGTCAATTATTGTGCTTAGACAATCTCAAATTACCGCTCTTCTAGCAGTGCTCTAAGAGCTGATAATTACTTTATCCAGATGATCCTTTATTCACCGCACACACCTGCCATGACATGCCTTGGTTCTTTATGTTAGATAAGATTCCTGATCACCATACTGGTGCTTTGACCCATTCTCTCTCTGCTTTGTAAAACGTTGATGCCCCTAGTGTAACCTTTAGTGACTAGCTGATCTTACTAACTACGGTATTACAATTGTAGCCAATCATATCAATTTCAGTATCACAGTTCTGACTGATCTTGTTGATTAAAGGAATACAATTCTGGTACTGATCTTATGGATTACAGGATCACAATTCTAACTGATCATATTGATTACAATATCACAATTCTGACATGTTTACTGTACATGCCATTATGTTCTGACAAGTCACTTCTTGGGGAGGGAGGAATCTCTTTAACTGAAAATGGCACTTTAACAAAGAAACAAGAGTGGAATTCCTGTACTGGAAGAAACAAAGACTAAGAACAGCAAAACAACGAGTAAGTCAGCCACAAGTCTCAATACACGTCACAGGATGCATTTAATGTCATAGATAAAGTTAAAAACATTTACAGTTTAGTGTTTTCATCTTTACTACAGAGACATCATTAGAACTATGAATGCAACACACACAAGGCCATTTAAGAACATATAACAAGGTAGACAAACCTCTTGGAATCAACCAACTTCTGTAGACATCAGTGCAAAGCAGAAAATCAAAATATAATGCCATAAAAGTCAAATAAATGCACATTTTACACCTGAACCAACAAATAAAATAAAATAAAAAGTTAACCAAAGTATATCATAATCTACTGGCTCTCCTTTTTAATTCACTACTAATAGAAATATTGTCATTCAAACCTGGAAAGTTAGTAGAATCCAGCTTTAGCTGCCAGAGCATTTCCCTGTGAGGCAGATTATTCCACCAGCCACCTGCATATTGAAGAATCTGCATTTGTTCAAAACTCAAAAAGTTAAACTTAATAAAATCAGCACATCCAATGGAATGTCTGGCCAGTGCACTTTTCTGATCTTTATAGATGCCGCGGTGGTAGAGCGGTAATATTGTTACCTCACAGCAAAAGGTTCTCCCATTCGATTCTTGGCTGGGCTTTGGCGTGCCTTCTGTGTGGAGTCTGCATGTCCTCCCTGCGGTTGGGTAGCGTTCGAAAGACATGCATAAGTAAATGGCCATGCCTTTGTTGAAGGTTGAGTGTTGAGCTGGCACGTCGGCATTTTGTAAAAATCTACTGCCAATCATTAGCAGACTGGAGTTCCACTGTGGCGACCCCTTACTGGGAAAAGCCGAAAGACAAACAACAGCATTGAATACTGTACATATATTGATAAATATGCTTATTCAAAGCATTCTGATTTTTTTCACATAGAAAGTGGTGCAAGATGAGCATGTAGCCAAGTATATCTCTTTTTGAAAAACAATTAAAAAAGCCATACTGCCCAGAAGTATCCAAGTTACTTAAAAGGGTGCTATTGTAGCAAATGTTTACATGAGGACATTGATGGCAGTGCCCACATTTCTTAGTAGGTAGTATTCTCTTAGAATGATCACTGGCCCTCTCCAACAGAGATTTAATGTTTTTATAAGTAAAAGATGGCAGTGATAGAAACAATTATCTAATATTTTCATCACATTGTAGCATACACCAACTTTTCCACATGATCTTGTCAATTTTGTAACATCACTGTTAGGTGTAGTGCAAAACAATGGCTAGGATCCAATAAAGCCAAATTTTCATGTCACAGATTAGTACTAAGCTAACTGCCAAGCCATTTTAAGCCTAGTCAATTATCCCTTATGAGACTCAAACTCTGCACTTTGTGTTTGTAAGACAAATACCTTAACCAGTAGGCCACCCTCCCAACCAATGTTAGCATAGTGCAGCATCTATTGCATGGAATATGGCTGCTGAGCAATCCAGTAAACAAAGCTGGGAGTGTGCACAAACCTACCATCACTATTCTGACACAGACACCACTGAATAATGCTAATTACCTCATTTGCTGGTGAAAACCATACAAATGAGGTTAATTAGCAATTCAGTAAACAGGCAGGCATCCGTGTAAAATATGATCATCGGCATGGAAAACTGCTTCAAAATTATAAAAAAAATCAAAGTTTTTTTTTGCCAATTTCAGCCGTTTAAGAGTAGTGCAGCAGTGAGCAAACGAGATCATGCAGAAAATAAAAAAAAAATGGAAAAAGACAATTTAACGTGAAATATGAATTTTGCCATTATAGTGGGTAGCATGCAGAACCAAAACAGTAACAGGTAACAGTGGTAGCTAAAGAGATACCCTCCAATATAGTGGTGTAACAAGGGACTAAGGCAGTGAGGTATGCAAATGAGCTAAATTTATTGAATAGCAAAATGGGAGACCGTATCTGCCTGCACCTAACTGTGTAGGAGCTATAATGCTGTAGGGTAAGTAGGGGAAGCAGCTGACATGAAAAGTGGGTGTGTCATGCTTAGTGTAAGCACACTGGAGCCCTGCGGCCTCTATTTGTGCTCAACTAAGCACAGCTAAGCAAAGGGGTGTGTCTGAGATGGCTCAAGAAATGCTGAGCATGTTCACGTCCCTGAGAGGGCCCTTTTTGCTCAATAATGTTTTCTATAGCTACAGGGCTTTAAGCAGCACACTGCAGGATTTAAACACAACAGAAAAAAAAAAAAAAAAAAAACAACATGAACTAGCAAAGGTGTTTACATTTGAGGAGCAGGTTTGAGTGGCATGCCACAGGGCTTAGAAGAGGTGGAAATGGGAACAAAAAAAAACAGGAAATAGCAGAATAAAGGCATTCAACTAGAAATAGTATAGCTGACAAGTGCAATGTATCATAGTCAGCCAATCACACAGGCAGCATCTGCAGCACACCAGTAATGACTGTGCAAACACCTTTCATTCTGTTTTTCCCCACAAACTCTGCACCATTGGTGTACACACTCGGGAGAATTTTAACTGACAAAATAATGTTAGGGGCTGCTGTCACTTTGATACATCAGTATGTGCTAGAGATTGAGGGTGGTGAGGAGGATAATGCTGACAACCATCCCAGACTGAGGAGGAGAAGAAGAGTGTTCAGACCCAGGGCAACCTACCAGGGACTACATGATCTGGAGATACTAGAGTGCTACAGGGTGGACAGGGACTTACTTCAGCAACTCTTCAAGCTGTGCCGTCCTCACCTCAGACCCAGAGCCAACAGCGGGAAACCCATCCCAGTTGAAACCAAGGTATGTGTAGCCTTAAGAATACTAGCTACAGGTACCTTCTGAGAACCTACTGGGGACATCATAGGGGTCTCACAGGCATCTACATCCAGGGTAATCCACCAGTTCCTGGATGTCATGTGAACACATGCCAGTGAGCACTTATATTTCCACAGAACCTGTGAGGAGATGATCAGAGGTACTGGGTGCCATAGACTGCATGCACATCCAAATCAAGGCACCAGCTGGTGAAGAGAGTAGAGTCTATGTCAACCACAAGGACAATCACTCCATCAACTGCCAAGTCATGTGCAATGCTCAGGGCATTATCATGAATGTAGGTGCTGGCAGCCCTAGTAGTTATCATGACTCTCACATCTGGCATGCCTCACAGCTGTACAAGGCATTTGCCAGGGGGGACATCCCATATGGCCATCTGGTGGGGGATGCTGGCTATTCACTGGAGCCATGGATGATGATACCCATCGGAAATGCACAGACACACACACACACACATGCACACACACACACGCACACACACACACACACACACACACACACACACACACACACACACACACACACACACACACATACACACACTGAAAAAATGCCATAATGATGCACACACACAAAACAGGATTATAATAAAGTGTGTGTTTTGGATGCTCAAGTCAAGGTTTCACTGCCTTGAAATATCTGTTGGAGCCCTGCAGTACTCTCCAGCCACATGTGCACACATGTTCATAATATGTGTAATGCTACACAATATGATCCTGTGGAAACAACTGCTGCAGGAACATCACAGGGAAAGGCCACACAGCCCTCCACCATTGCCAAGGCTCCCACAGGCACAGGGGGACTTGGAAGAGGAACCCCCTGAGCCTGCTCTTGTAGGCAAATAGAGGCATTCCCAGTATGTCCAAGCCTTGGCAAAGAGGCAATGCATAGCACACACACTGACACTATAGGGACCCAGGGACTGACACCTCTGTCTGACTCACGCACACAGTAAAATAGATGCCACACACATTACAATACCTGTATCTTACTATGTATAGGCTGTGTACTGCGTGCATCCAACAGAGCCAGCCCTCAAGCACTGTCCTCACAACTGCCACAGGCACAAGGTAAGTCAGTCTTCTTAACAATAAATGAATGGGGTATTACATTGTGATAGCATAGCTATGGTATCACTGCATGCATGCAAGGGAATGGGGTGGCCTACCGGGATAGCAGCAGACAACTGACAGCTATGTGGGACAACAAGAAATGTCCGCCCCCTATACTGGCTTCCCCAGAGTATGCAATAGTCCCCTAGGTGACAAATCTCACTGCAGTATATGAGGGGGCTAACTAACTGGGGGGTCACAGATCACATGCATGGATGTTAATGTGGCGGTCCCATACTCACCCCTCAGCCTCGCCCAGCAAGTCAGCCATAGAAGAGCATAAAGAAATGTCTGGCAAAGGCCCACAAATGGGAACAATGAAGAAATATTCCCATACAGACTTACACTGTGATATCACAGCAGATCCTGCAGTTGCAGTAAGGCTCTGAAGAGTAAGAAGTCTGAAACCCAAATGTCTGCTATTACAATCTAACCTGTGCTCTTTAGTGATATGCCTGTAGTCTCCAAGACAGGCACAGTACTATGCTACATGGAACCAAAATGTAAAGGGAACATCAGCACAGTTTGTGCAAATGTTTACAGCTGACACGTGTGCCCCTCCCCCCACACACACACCCATGTTCCCATAGAAATGCAGTAACATTAATGTTTGTAGGGTATTAGCAGCAGAGCACACATTCCCAAGTCTGCCCCAATCAACTTGATAACTTGTTGCATGTCCACAATATGCAGGGGTCAATGGGCTATGTGTATGTGTGGTCAATACTGTCAGAACGTGGCCTGCATTTACTCGTGGCTGTCGTGTCTTAGCGGCCTAGGTACAGTACTGTGGTTGACAGGGTCCATGTTCCAAGAACTGCAGTACCAACTATTCTGCATGTCAAATACAGTTATGGTAGGAGTTGTACACACTGTCCAGGCATCAATATCTGTTACTGCAGGACAGCTGAACAGGTCAGGGACAGGGGGCGACACATTTGGTCAGTACACAGTTCAGAGTAACCTACACAGTGCTTAGCATACCCCTGAACTGTACATACTTTTTGCAGAATGTCCAGAGGTTTGCATCATATTTATGGTCTTTTTATCATGAAATTGTGTTTTTTTGGAAATTATTGGCAAATCACAAAAGACAGATTGTAGTTTCAGAATTCATACCCTTTAGGAAAATGCATGCTAATGCAAAACCTGTTATTGTACCACTTTTCTAGGTTTGTAAGGCCAATAGTCAACAATGGTTCCTATATGTAGGCCTTTGCCCCCAAATTACTTATGGCTTTGTCCAGATGTCTGGTTCTAAAAAGTCAGGAGGCATGGTGCCTAGTAGGATAGCAGGTACCTGAAGGTCAATGTACTGTCAGGTTATAAAATGATGCCAACTTACTGTCTCAGCACTGACAACATGTCACTGGCCAACATCCATACCCCTGGAATGACAGGTTGTCACAGAAGGACCACAAGTATGCCTTATATATATGTTCTGCTTGTCCTAACATTGCATTTGCCTGCCAGCTATTTGCAAAACAAGAAAGAGTCATGTCAAAACAGCAATGGCAGAAAGTGGGGAAGCAGATGTCATACCCATAAGAGAAAGCAAGCAAATACCAAACCGGTCTCCCAACTCTCTATGTTTGGCAGAACAGTATTAATATCCTGTCCACATGTGTGGGCCTTTGTCTGACTGTCATATAATGGCCTGTCCAGATGTCAGTCTGTGATGGTTTGACAGCTAGGTCAACATGTAGCCTCATAATAACATATAGCAACACAAACCATCTGAGGACCACAGCAAATGTAGTAGTGCAATGATGGACAATCTGCTAAATAGGTACACTCAGAGGTTTGAAGTCCACAACCTTGTTTGTGATGTTACTGCATTTAGCCCGCTCACATCAGAATTACAAATACATAACAGCAGCCACTGTGAGCAAAGCCTGTGACTGGACTACAGAAGAACAAAGAGACACACATAAGGAGAAGGGGAACCACTGGCCAGACAAATGGAGAATGTGCACTCCAGAACAAATTGTGCAGTAACATAGATGCCATGCAGTGTATGGAGTCAGTAAACATCACCTGCAAATACACAACACACACCCATGTCAGTGGAGGTCCGCAACAAAACAAAACCCCAAACAATGGACAGCTTAGAAGCAAAAACACATGAGAACTACACAAACCTACACACCACAGACAATGCAGACTCCACACACCAGGGTCTTGCAAACACTAAGGCCTTACCCCAAACCCAAACATCTACCCTACACAAATAGGCTAACAGCACTGTCCCTCTACCCCAGTCCATATGGACTCTGGTGAGGTGACCCCTGTCTGGCATACAAAGCAATCCAGACCTTGCCTTGATGGGACTCTTGCACGTCTGGAAGTCAAGGTCCACTCCATCAACCTGTTCGTGCAGCATCAACCTGGTCTGTGATATCAGTATGGCTTGCTGGTGTGAGATATGTGTCCCATACACTCCCCCATCTGTGGAACACACTCCCTGTCCCCATCAAGCCAAGTCCCTCAATACCCCTAGTGCTGTGCTCCCTGTATAAGTGCATGGGAAACACCAATTGTGATTCCACCTGTGTCCCTGCTGGACAAAGGCTTTGTGTGTTGACGTGTCTTAACATAGGCTACATTCTCATCTGCAGGGGTTATAAGGGCTTCAGGGCCAATACCTTACTAATGTCATATCAGCCTATCAACCTATACACAACTGTCTGTCAGTGTTTCACCACATTACTCTGCACTGCTCTGCCACTGACATACCTAGAAGTCGCAGTGCTATGTGGAATATGCTACACATATAATTGACATTTCTGCACAGTAGAATGCACTCTGTACCCACACCCATACCTTTCATCCTCTGACAGCAAGATATCTGGACAAGGTCATGGGACAAAGGCCCAATGATAGGCACGTGTTGTAAATATTACACTTACAAACTGAGAAAGTTGGTAGAATAATGGGTTTTGCACTAGCAAGAGTTGTCTGAAGGTTATGAAGCCTGAAACACTAATGTCTGTCATTATTTTGTAACATCAGTCTTTAATTATTTGCAACTAACTTTCCATAAAAATACAAGTTTATGGAAACTGGATGAAACTTCTAGACAAACATCTGGACAATCGGCCAAAAACTGCACAGTTGAGAGATATGGCACCAGGATATGACTTTTCAGGTAAGAAGAATACCACACAAGCAGGAGATCCCCAGCCAGTATATCACCAAGTTGCTGGACTGTTTACAGAGCTTCATCAGTCAATCGGCTGTAGCCACACCTCTTAACTGGCCGTTTTGGCCAATAATGTCTATATTTGGGCTCATAATATTGGTCTGTGCATCATGCATCTTGCATTACTCTGATAAACCACTGTGATGATCCGAGGATGTCTGTCACTAGGTAATAACACAATACATTCCAGTGTCAGAGTCAGATATGTCAGAAAATGTCTGATAAAACAAACCCTGTACCTCTAGCAACTTCCTGTTTACTTTTGAGAGGTATGGCTGTAGCACACAAAACCCCAGACTGGAATACAGCTATCTCTGGAATGGAGTCCCACTTACTATAAAAGGTCATACTGGGCATGCTCCTACACTTAGAGAATCACAGCCCATGTTGGAACCCACATCGGACTATATAACTGTATTGGGCATATATGTCTTTGAATACAGACAGCTATGTACACCTTAACTGTCTCTACACACACCCATCAGACAGGATTAACCTCAGCTAGCTGAAGGTGGCCCATATGTGATGTTTCTGCATCTGTTGTGTGTGATACACAGACATATATATGGGCAACATATAACAATATGTCAAGCATACACACACACACACACAGATGTGGGGAAGAGTGAGACAGACAGTGATGGAGAGAGAGAGAGAGAGAGAGACACAGGGAGACACACACACAGAGTGAGTCATACACAGGGATACCCTAAAAGGCATAGAGTGATGTCCTGCTGCAGACAGTGGCATACTGCTCAGAACCAGTCGCACATGCCAGCATGAAGGTGAGCTCCATTGTGTAATAGTACTGAGGTGGGGGTTGTAATATCACATCACCTGACTGTGTGTGTGTGTGTGTGTGTGTGTGTGTGTGTGTGTGTGTGTGTGTGTGTGTGTGTGTGTGTGTGTCTGTAGGTTTAAGTATTAAGAGGTCGCTTCCACCAGTACACACTTCCATTGCCCTACTTCACAAGATCTGCTGATGTTATTCACCTTAGAAGTACCATTGGACACCTGTCAGCCCTATAAGCTCTGAATCATGTAATGACAACGATGGTAAGATAATATAGACAAATAACTAGATAGGTCTCTAGCAAATGTAAGTGTGTGCATTTGTTTGTAGGTGAAAAAGTTTTGGGCCATTCCCAGCCTCAGTCCCCTGTTTTAGCAGTCCTGCTGATGTCATTCCCCTTAGAAGTACCTTTGGACAGTCTCAGCCCTATAAGTTCCATGGGGTGTGCAATAACTATGTAACAGTATAGCAGAAATAACTAGATAGGCAAGGGTTCTATTCACATTTCTGGAAAATGTGTATGTGTGGGTAAACGTGTGCGTATATTTGTAGGATAAAGTATTTTGATGACTTTCCCACCCACTACACTTTCCAGTGCTCTACTTTAGCAGTCCTGCTGATGTCATTCACCTCAGAAGTAGCTTTGGACACTTGTCAGCCCTATAAGCTCTGTGGTGCATGCGATAAATACGTAATGCTCTAGTACAAATAACTAGATATGAAGGGGTTTTAATCTCAGTCCTGGTGTGTGTGTGTGTGTGTGTGTGTGTGTGTGTGTGTGTGTGTGTGTGTGTGTGTGTGTGTGTGTGTGTGTGTGTGTGTGTGTGTGTGTGTGTGTGTGTGTGTGTGTGTGTGTGTGTGTGTGTGTGTGTGTGTGTGTGTGTGTGTGTGTGTGCATGTGTGAGTGTGTGCGTGTGTGCGTGTGAGTAGGTATAAGATTTTTAGGCCTTCCCCACCCAGTACACTTCCCCTTGCCCTACTTTACAAGATCTACTGATGTCATTTACTTAGAAGTACTTTCGGACAGGCCTCAGCCCTCTAAGCTATATTGTGCATGTGATAACTGTGTAATACTATAGTACAAATACCTAGTTAGCTAGGGGTTCTACTCCCAGTTCTGGCTAGTGTGTGTGTGTGTGTGTGTGTGTGTGTGTGTGTGTGTGTGTGTGTGTGTGTGTGTGTGTGTGTGTGTGTGTGTAAGTCTGTATATGTTTGTAGGATAAAGTGTTTTACAGACCTTCCCATCCACAACATGTCCCTGTGCCCGACTTTACAAGGGCTGTTGAGGTCATTCATCTTAGAATTATTCTTGGACAACCCTCACCCCTGTAAGCTCTGTGGTGTGTGCAATAACCATGTAACAGTATAGTACAAATAATTAGGTAGGTAGGGGTTCTAAACTCAGTCCTGGCAAATGTTAGTGTATGTAAGTGTTTGTACATGTGTATATTTGTAGGATACAGTATTTTGTGGCCTTTCTCTCCCAGTATGCTTCCCATTGCTATACTTTACAAGGGCTGGTGATGTAATACCCCTTAGAACTACCTTGGGACACTCTTCAACCCTATAAGCTCTGTGACACATGTGATAACTGCATAACACTGTAGTATCGACAACTAGATTGGTAGGGGTTCTAAACTCAATACTGACAACTGTGATACTGCTTGTATCTGTGCATATGAACAGTATTCTCTCCCTGTGTGTGCTTGGCTGAGGCCATATCCTCTGGGCATGTGGGTTTTATCATTTTGAGATGTGTTCCACCCAGTACACTTCCCATTGCCCTCTTTACAAGGGCTGTTGATGTCATCCACCATAGAAGTACCTGCATGCACTCCTCAACCATATAAACCCTGTGGTGCATGCAATAGTTGTGTAATGCTACAATACAATTAATTAGGTAAGCAGGGGTTCTAATCCCAATACTGGCAACTATAGTACTTGTGTGTTTGTGTGTAAAACATACTTCCTGTGCCTGTTGTGTGTGTTGGTGATACCATTTGATGGCCTGTTGACTCCCTCCCCATAGAAGTACTTTAAAGAGCCAGTTAATGACATCTGCTGTACATGCACCATGTTAAACTGTAAAGGCTATACCAGCCATATGTATATGGAATATCCAGATGTTTGCAACCAATATGTTGTCTGTGTCCCCTAACAATGGGCATTTATGAGACACATTTCCAAATATGTCACAGTTACTGTAGTAACAGACATGGCAGCAGCAGACCTCGTACTTGTCTGACACATAATGCTGATAAACAGTCTGTTACTCTATCACTGTATCACATCACTTTGCAGTGGTCTACCTCTGTTACTTCCACCAACATACCTCCCAACCACTCACAGACAGACATCAGGTGAATACCATACGTGAAGCTGGGGAAAACAGCAAACATTGGGCACACCCATCACATATTGCTGTGCCACACATGGGAAATGGATAGCAGAACAGGCCATCCAATTGAATTCACCTTCCTAAGGGTATGTGTTGTTACATGACAATAGCTGTTATTAATCTACAATGTCAGTCTCTTATGATTTTACCAGATGTTGGCCAGAAAACCACATGTTCATGACCGATGAAAAGAAATCATGTGTCAGACATCAGGACAATCTGCACATATATGCAGAGGTCAGAGGTATGGCCACCATCTGTAACCATACCTCCCAAGCTTTTGGTACAAGGAATGTTTGCAAAGCCATATATAATGGGGTGACAAAGGCCACATAATAGGGACACCTGTCAAATATTGCTCCTACAAACATATAAGGGTGATAGAATATTAGGGTTTCCATTTGCATAGATTGACTGAATGGTATAAAGTGTGCAACTCATAATGTCAGCCATTATGTTATGACTTCAGCCTGCAATGATTTGGCAACGATTTGCCAGACAGACACAGGTGTATGAGAAAATGGACTACTGATTTGCGGCATGCATCAGGACTAGGATTGCCATCTTTTCAAATGCCCAAAGTGGGACATTTTTGGTACAAACATAAGATTTTGGAGGGCAAAACATACCCACAGCCAGTACAAAGGACAGAGCTTCACTTTTTTGCCTAAATAAAAGCTTATTCTTGTAGCATTTTAGTTGCTTATTCTTATTTCTTTTAACATGTAGGTGTTTCAAATACAGAATAACTGTTTTAAGCAACTATTACATAAAATATAGGAAATATTTTTGTCTTAAAATCTCAGCGCATTTGTCATTTTTTCAATTTTTTTGCAGGACACAACTGCCAAAAGAGGGACTGTCCCTCACAAAGTGGGACAGGTGGTAACCTTAATCAGGACAGTCTGTGTAAACTGTACACTTGAGAGGTATGTCTGAACCACCCTGTAGGTTGCAGTTCATGTTTGGTAAGGTGTAACTTGTGATGACAACCGAAACAGTTAAAAGTTGCCCCAGAACTGTAGGACAAGAAACATGCCATACAGGTCTGTACTGGTTGCATAGGGAAGTGATTGCATATCAGAAGCACCTTAATGTCATGAGAAATACTGTAAGCGAAGGTAATGTCACACAAAAAAGGTGTCATACTAGCATACCAGAGGACATCTTGTGTGTTGCACTTGCCGTGGGCATGTTATGTGCTTCCAAAGTTACATTGCTACAACTTGTGTCCCACACACCACAACTGATAATGTTACACACACATTGCATGTTGCCTATGTGTGTGCAATATGTAGACATTAGAAGACCCTGTGGCCACTGTGTGCACACAAGATAGGTGAATCTGTTGGGGTCAAAGACATGGCTTGGCTTGTGAGGGACCTAGTGCCAGTACTCCAGTAACCTCCTCTGCATGTATGAGCCTGTAGTACTACAGAACACTGAGATGACATGTATGAAGGCTAGCTGGCTGTGACAAGGGGTATGTATGCAAGGTCAGACTGAATGCCAACAGTGTCCATCACACACTGTTGCATGCATACACACCTGGTAAACATGTACATATACACCTGTACCTTGGCTATGAAATAAATGGTCTATGTGTTGCCATTCTGCCATACTTCCCATTGGTAATATCTGCAGGGACACAGCCTGCAGACACACAGACACCTGGAACACAAACAGAATACAGCATGTCCAACTACATTCAGTCAGTAGTACTAACTCCAACAATGCATCATGGCTAAAAAGGTACATACACTTTGATGTGTACCCATAACAAATGCCAGCAGACAGCACCTTACACAGCATTATATAGCTACACTGTAGTACATTCACCATGTACATCAGACCCATATTAGCATGTCCCTGCATTGATGGTATGGATGACAGGGATGTGGCATGGGTATCATCATATGTACAGGGTGTGGTGTGGGTTTGCTAGAGGCCTAGGATGGGCCATATGATTGACATCATGTGTGTGTGTGTGTGTGTGTGTGTGTGTGTGTGTGTGTGTGTGTGTGTGTGTGTGTGTGTGTGTGTGTGTGTGTGTGTGTGTGTGTTTGGAGGGGTGTTCTCTAAATGGGCTGTGCAGATTTGCTATGTGTGTGTCTGGTGGTGACCTGCCTGTGATAGAGATGTGTGCATGTTTGTATGCACGCACACCATGTGGCTGCCCTACACAGGGGTATGCTGGACAGCTGTGGACTGTACATCAGAGGGTGTACAGTTCACCATCTTTGGCTATGGACACTGGAACTGGTCTTGGCAGGGGTCTCACTGGCACCACCAGGCCCAAGGCCAGATGCAGTACTACTCCCCGATGGTGACTGCTGTCTGCTGGATCCATGTCCCTGATGGGACTGGCCAGGACCATGTGCACATGGCCTGCTCCATTGTGGTGTGGAAAGCACCCCCTTTGGTAGTGCTGGTAGTACTGCCACTATGGGAGTGTGAATGTGCACTGTCCCATGGACCCTCAGCTGATCTTTGTGCTGACCTACATCCATGTGGCTGATGCCCATCCACCCCCACAAGCTTCAGCACAGACATTCCACGGTCGAGGATTGCCAATGTCTCACCCCATCGTCTCTTCATGACCTCTCTATTGCAATGTGTGACCTCAACAAGGGTCTGTAGTTCGTCATGCATAGTAGGAAGAGTTGCAACCAAGACCCTGAGTATCTAGCTGGTGTTGCAGTCAGTATGTGCCTGTGTCTCCATGACAGATTGAAACATGTCTGGTGATACCTGCTGTGATACTTGTGAGTGGGGCTTGACAGGCAGAAGTCCTCCTTCGAGCACCCCTGTCTTTCCACCTGTGTGGGACCTCGCCTGCCCTCTGGCTATGACTAGTGTCTACACTCACACTTGCCATAGTCGCCACACTAGTCTGTTCTATGCCACCACCACCAGCTGCCCATTCTCTGTGGCCGCTGGGGACTGGGTATGTATGGGCATTGTGACTGTGTGCGGGGACATTGTGGTTGACAGTGGGATGCCAACTGATGGCACAGATTCAGCCCCTGACAACCCCACCAGTGCCTCACTATGACCACCATCATCATCAGAGTCCTCACAGACACTGATATCAGAACTGAGCAGGAGGGACTCTGACCCCCATGTCCACCTGTGAGGGGAAGACAACATATGTAAATTAATATCTGCACTACAAAGTTTGCTGGTACAGACACACACACACGCATACACACACACACACACACACACACACACACACACACACACACACACACACACACACACACACACACACACACACGTGAGGTGGAAGAAAGGCATTATACAGTCATCATAATATCCGAATGGTGACATGCATGACACACAGTCAAACCACAACATACACACTCTGGACAGGCCCACAACATCATGCAAGGCAGCCATTTCCACTTAATGTTACTACTAATATACACCTCTGGGATACACGAGTAGTGTTAGTAGGTGATGGGCCTTCACCTAGCACACACTGCACCCATGTACACATTACTGCTGTTCACCTGTACAGCACAGTGGTAACTCTCAACTGTACAGATAGTCGCATGATGTCTAGAGTTTTGGCTCACATTTTTGGTCTGTTCCTCATAAATTCACTTTGACAAATTACTGGGATGATCTCAGAATTGAAGTCACTAAATATAGAGATTGAGTTTCAGACTTCAAATCCTGCAGTAAATGTATGTAAAAAAATCCTGTTACTCTATCAACTTTCTAAGCTTATAAGGGTAATATTTAAAATATACCACTATTTTTGGGCCTTTGTACCCCCATTTTGTCAGGCTTGGTCCAGATTTCTTGCACTGACAGGTTGTGAGGTATGCTACAGAAATGTTACATCTCCTGCAAATAGGCCCCTGTGATGACCACTGTGATGCAGTGCAGTGAACCCCACCACAAGTGAACATACACAGATTACAAAATGGCTAACAGTAACAGTGTGCATGGTAAAATATATGCCCTCAACATGCCAAGGGAATTGGTGAACCACAACAGGACATTTCCATACTCACTGGCTCCAGGCTGCTGTTCCACATCCAGAACACAGGGACTTATGTAGTTATGGGAGAGAGGTATTGTCAGCAGACTCACATGTGGCATTGGTACAGGATGAATGCTGCATTTCTGCACATGTACAGTACAAGCTCTGATACTACACAGTTTGCTGTCATTCACCATAGATGTGCACTTCTGTGCATCACAAAACCCCACCCACAAATGCATTTTGACCTAACATATGCATCTATATACCCTATGTATGTCAGTATGGCTGCTACAGTAGTCATTTGATGTCCACTGTGGCCTTACCTGGATGCTCCTCACCTGTTGGATGGGTGCCACCCATCTCTGCAATGTGGGTGTGTTGAGTTTGATGGTGTGTGGTGACTACCCCAAGGTTGGCTAGGAGCTCCTTAGTAGGTGTTAGTAGGGCCTGCATAGCAGGACCCCCACCTGTGGCTGAATGGTCCCTGGCCACAGCAGCAACCCTTTGTCAGGCATAGTGTATAAGGTCAGTTCCCCTGTGGCTGACCTGCTCAGAGGTACGGTTATGCTGAACCACATTGTTCATCCTGGTGACAAGGTCATCCCACAGGGCAGTCCACTCCCGCAACTGCTGTCAGCTATGGCCAAACATGACCCTGTGGTGCTGTATAATGGTTTCAATTATTTCCATAGTCTCAGCCTCACTCTAGGGTTCATAGGTTCATAGGTTGGTACTAGGCTATCGGCCCTAGGGCCTATACAAGCCTAGCCATAACAATTTCCTGGCTATTTCTTCCCACACTATTTACTTACCTGGACCTCTGTCTAGCAGGGTGACTGACATGATCCCTGGGGTGAATTTCCTTTCTCCCATCCAATCATCAAGGTTCCTTTTGAAGAGGACCAAAGAGGTGCTTTGATTGATATGTATGGGCAGTATATTACAGGGTCTGGGGAGTCTCTGGGTCAGGAACCTATCCCTCCAGCATGTTTTGTTTATTGTGATGACAAGATTTAGATCCCTGGAGCGTGTGGCTCTGAGGGATTAGGATTTCTCTAAGTGTAGCATGTCCAACAGCTCTGGGTTTGACATGGCCTTGTATGTTAAGCAGAGATCGCCTTGGAGTAGACGATATGTGACAGAGTATAGCTGGAATTTTTTAATGTGGTCAGCATAGGGCATCTGCTTTAGGCCTGTGATTCTTTTAGTGAGGTATTTCTGTGGCCTTTCCAGTTGTTGCAGATGTCTTGAGAGGTGCATACCAAATGGGGTGTTGTATTCTTTAATGGATCTAATGAGGGATGAGCCCAGTGGGACAATGACCTCCTTTTTTCTGGATGAAAAGCCCTTAGTGATGAGGTGTGCCACATAGAAGGATTTTCTGACTGTTGTGGTGATGGGGTTATTGAAGGTGAGACCATTGTCCACCTGTGTCCCTAAGTCTCTTATCACACTTTCAGTGTTTAGTGTACTGCCACCTATGTGATAATTCATGGGTAATTTTTTTTTCCCAAAGGGGATAACTATATATTTCTTGGCATTGAGCTTGAGCCCATGGTTCTGGCACCAAGCATCTGTTTCTGTAAGGCAATTTGGTAGAATATCCACATCATTTGGGGATTCAATAATGGCTCCCAGTTTGCAGTCATCTGCGAACTTTGTTAGCCAGAGTCCCTTAGTGTTGGCCTGTACTTCAGAGAAGTAGATGCCAAACAAGAGTGGTCCCAGGACTGAACCCTGAGGTACTCCACTTGTCACTGTTCTGGAGATGGATTTGGAGTCGGCTACTTTTACATTGTGGGTTCTGTCAGTAAGCCAGTTGGCAACCCATCGAGTAATGTAGGGATTAATGCCCAGCTTAGTAAGTTTATCTATGATTCCAGAGTGGGGATGGTGTCAAAGGCCTTGGTGAGGTCCAGATAGGCTGTGTGTACTGCCTTACCCTCGTCCACGGCTCTGGAGACTGATTCAAAGAAGTCAATAAGGTTCAGGAGACAAGATTGGCCCTTCACGAACCCAAACTGGGTGGGGTCCAGTGTTTTAAGGTTGCCAATGTCTTTGTTTATAAGTTCCATGATAATACGTTCCATGGCCTTGCAGATCAGGCTCGTCAGACTGATGGGGCGGTAGTTCCCGGGATCCAAGGTGGATCCCCCCTTGTGGAGTGGGATAACTGTAGCTGTGTGCCACTCAGTGGGCATGAAGCCTGAGGTGAGGGTATGATTAAACATGACATTAGGTGAGGTGCCAGTTCATTTTGTAGTTCATGTAGTACACAGCCCAGGATGTCATCTGGTCCCATGGATGCTGTATTCATAGCTTTGGATAGTGCGTTTTTTACCTGTTTGGCCATTATTACTGGAATTTGGCAATCTTCCAGTATTGAGATGGGCCATTTAGCGGGTGAGAGGGGGTGAAGTTGGCACTGAATCGATCTGCCAGGATATTGGCAATATCCTTGGGATCAGTATATTTAATGCCATTCTGTTGTAGCTCAGAGCAGATCTGAGCAATGCCATTTAGATTCTTGACATAGTTATAGAATGCCTTGTGGTTGTCTTTGGAATCTTTGGCAATTTTATTTTTGTAACTAGCTTTGGAGGATTTTATGAGGGATCTCAGCTTCTTACTGAAGCTGGTAAGGGAGTTTTTTTGCATCCTGGGATTTTCTTCTTTTCTGCAACAGTTTTTTCCTTTTGTTGTAAAGTTTGTTTATGGCAGGGGACCACCAGATTGGCTTCTTTTTTTGGAGGAGAGCATCTTAGTTCTATTTGGGATGGCACGATTCATGCATGAGTGGATGTGCTTGTACAGTGCCTTAGTGCAGGACTCAGCAGTCAAACTTTCAGTTCCCGTCTGCATGGGTGTCATGAAGTTTGTAACTTCTGACTTGAGTAGCATGAAGTTGGCCTTGGAGAAGTTTTTTATGGAGGTTTCCTTACTGGGGAGGTGGGGTGGGATGTGGATGTTAAGGGTGATTAACTTATGGTCTGACCTGACCAACGAGGAGGTGAACATAGGTGTGGAGCATCAATTTCCCATGTTGGTAATGACCAAGTCTAGGATATTGGAGCCCCTGGTGGGACTATGGATTAGTTGATCCAGGGCATTGGAATTTATGAATTCCAAGAACCGTTGGGCAAAGGTGTTGGTGCATGAGTAGTTTTCCCAGTTAATGGCAAGGTAGTTGAAATTACTCAGTATTAGGGTGTTTGGTTGTATATTAATATTTTCC
The DNA here is from genome assembly GCF_019279795.1 of Protopterus annectens. Taxonomy (NCBI): domain Eukaryota; kingdom Metazoa; phylum Chordata; order Ceratodontiformes; family Protopteridae; genus Protopterus; species Protopterus annectens. The sequence continues at coordinate 1,588,881,157 of NC_056741.1, forward strand.
AGTATGTTTAGAAAGGTGTAGTGAGAATCTTGGGGCATGGTGGGGGATCTGTAGCAAGCTACAATTTGGAATGCAGTCTTACCTAGTGTTAGTTGCACCTGGAGAATTTCAAATGCATTGTGTTGGGCAACTAACCTGGTGGTGTGAATATCCTTGGTGAATATGGACACTCCTCCACCTTTAGTGTTTCGATCCTGGTTTGGTAGCCGAAAAGTGTGGTAAGAGTTGCAGCCTGGTATTGCAGGGGTGCTCTCTGGAGCCTTGAACCAGGTCTCAGTTACTGCACAGATATCAATGTTCTCCATTTTTAGGAGTGCCTCGAGAGAGTGCATTTTGAGGTTTAGACTTCTAGCATTGAGTAGCATTACCTTCAGATTTTGCATGCTTGTGCCTGTTATGGTGGTGGTTTTGGCCTTTGAACTTTGTCTAAAAAAGGCACTATAGGGGTGGCAAGAGCCTTAGCCAGTAACCTGAATCCCAGTCTACCACTGCATTCCACCTGGAAGACATAAACAAGGTAAACACATCACAGGACCTCATACATTGGTCAACATTATTTACAGAACCTGCACAGCACCATTTACTAGCACTAGCCACCACTTACGACCACATCATACCCCTGTCATCTATCAGCACAGTAGGAACTTGCATTGCACTCCTGGTCCTGATGTGTCATGTTCCCCCAATGAGGGCCACTCATTTGCATAATCCTCCATTCATCATTCACATTAGTGTATAGGGATGACTGTGGCCATCTTCTATGCAGATGGAATGTCGCTGGTACTCAGGCTTTGTCTACAGTGTTTAATGGAGCTGAGAGCACAAGCCTGAGTTCATGTAGGATGCAAACAGGGATGTTATTAGGTCCCATGGAGAATTAATTTTGTTGCTGTTGAGTAGGCATTACAGACATGCTCCCTGATGATGAAGGATGGAGGCGGGTGCTGTGCATATCCACCAATACTGGTGGGGGGCAGGGGATTGACATTTTCACTTAAGCTGTCTGCAGCAAGTTAGCTATAGCTATGGCATGTGTGTATGTGGTTTATAGGGTGGATTGGGTTGTTGCCTCCGAGACTGAAGACATATGTGAAGAAGGCCTTGTGATTGGCCTTAGTGGATGTGTCCAATTTGTACTCATAGTTAGCCTTACAGTGATTCACCTGTGACCTTATATGCGTGTTCAAACAAATGTGGAATTGCTTCCAATGTGGTGCCTGTTCCTACTTGGCCCGTACAGCCAATATATCAACCTATTATGTGGTTTGTGTATTGTTGCTGTCCACCAAAGGGGATTACTCTACCTTGGTGGAGGCAGGTTTTATGACTCAAGTATTGCTGAGTCCATACAGCTATGAAGGTGCTCATATAGGCTTTGGTTGTATGCATGGACACGGTCATAACACAGTTGGACACTTCTACAATTTCAACTTGGTAATCTTGCTTATTCTAGTATTCATTTCTGTGTCATGGCAATGCAACAACCTATAGCTGTAGACATGTATGTCTGCTTGATGCACTAAAACTAAGATTACACACATGTACAACATGTACAGCTTATTTACATGATGTTTTGCAACTCATGTCTGTTGTTTTGAGGCTTCCAGCTACACCTACTGATGCATACATGTGCACAGGTAATACCTAATATATAGTTCTGTAATATATCAGTATGGCACACTGTGTTTACACTCTTGCTGCTCAGTTATACCTCTAAACCTGTTACAGCAGGACATCTGGATGATGGCACACATAAATGGGGGACAATGGCCCAGAAATAGTGAAACTGTATTAATATTGCTGTAACACACTTAAGTCAGTTGATAGCACAATAGGCTTTGCATTCACAGTAACACCCTGTAGGATATAACATCCGACATTCATATGAATGCTCTTATGTTCTGATGTCAGTCTTCCCAAATTTGCAAATGATTTGCCAGAAATAACACAACTCTATGAGAAAGTGACTGCAAATATGATGCACACATGTGGTCAATGTGCAGAACACTGGACAGTTGAATGGTATGAACTCAGTATATCACATGCAGTTCAAAACATACTTCTGCAACAGTCGTTTACTATGCACATACCCTATATAGGACTTAGATTTGTAAGGCAAGCATATGTATCATAGTAGTATTCACAAGTGACATATGGATATTTACAACATCCCAGTAGCTGGCCTGGCAGTGTCACATTCCGTATTGTGCAACAGACATTCCAGTAGTAGTGATATGTGAGATGACCTTTCCTGAGAGTGACTCAGAGGCCAGAGATGTGATCCATGTCACTGCAGACAGAGGCAGATGAGATGGCCATAGGTGCTGAACAGCAATATATCAGTACAGCAAGTCTTGTTGAGACATATTGTTTAACTTCCTGTTTCCCATTATTGCATACCTCCTTCTGCATTCCATTACATGCTTACTTGTTTGACATACATGTTTTTTCCCAGTATTCTTGATGTTTCTCACTTTCTCTGTGTCTTACCATGTACAGGAAAAGATCTGTTTTGCATAGGCAGCAGCTTTTCTTTTGTAGGTAATGCTCATGAGCAGGTGCTGGCCTGTGCACCAATTGGTGTTCCCCACTTACTAATTGCATGCAGAACAGCTGTGTTATTCCAATAGTGAATGGCATGGCAACACACTCCTATAATTGAGCACTTCATGTGGGTGTTGTCCCTTTTCCTTGCCTGTAAGGAGGACATCATGGAGGTGTGTGAGCTACAGCATCACAGAGGGTAGGTGGAAATACCTCTTACAACAAGACATGTGGAGACAGCCCAACAAAATGGAGGAGGAGGTTCCAGACTTAGGGATAGAATGTAAGTATTACTGTTATACAGTTGGAATAATGCCAGTTTAACAGGGTTTGTCTGGACATGCATTGTCTGCATGATTTTAAGTCTGAAAGTGTTATGTAGATGACATAACTCTCAACTGTACAGCTATCCACAGAATATACAGAGGTTTAACTTTTATGTTTGGTCTGTTTGAAAGACAGTTTTTGTCCTTGGCAAATCAGTAGGATACTATGGGGATTGCTGTCAGTAAATACCGACATCCATTTGTGTTTCTAACTTCATATCCCTCAGAAAAGTTGTGTTACAACAAACCTTGTAGCACCAGCAACTTTTTCAGTTTATAACAGCAATATTCTAAATATGGCCTTGTTTTTGGGCCTCTGACCCCCAATTATGTCAGATTTTGTCCAGATGTCTTGCATTAAGAGTTTCAGAGGTATGGTATATCATTATTTAGTGCCTTCATTCCTGATATCATCCCATTGATTTAGCAGAATCCCAGACTTGTTATGAGGCAGTGGCCATAAATATGGTCCCACACCATGGACATTCTGTGGAAAAATATCCAGGGTGTGGGAAAATCTGTACAGTTGAGAGTTGGGTATGTCTGGCCATTGTTACCAGACTGTCAAGATTATGTAGCAGTGTAGTGTGTAAATGTTTGTTGGGCTGCATAGGGTGAGGGGAAGATGTGAACATCATAGATTCTTTTCTATCTGACTGTGCATGCTGCTACAGCTGCTGGTGGTCTGTCAGCTGTATATGTTTGTAGGGATAGACTGACAAATGTCCTGTAACACCTCAGGATTCCCAGTACACTGTGACTTGGGCAGTATATGTAGGTGGAGTGTGTGACTGGCAGTCAGGATATGTTTGTTCAAACAGTCAATATACTCTAGAGTTCTGTCAGGGTACTGGTATGTTGCTGTGACTGTGGTGCAAATTGTTCTGGGTGGACAATTTCTCACCGATGTCTGCTTTCCCCTACAGTTACATCCATGTAGTGCATGATATATTTGCAAATGCATGAGTAATTCCACAGAGCTGATTTGGGGTGGTGTTGTGTTGGTCTGACTGTAGCTCAGAAGGTGCTGGGTGACATGGTTGGCTCTCAGTGTTTTTTCCCCTTCTGTTACATGACTGCAGTCATACCTCTCCACTGTCTAGATTTATATACGCTGTCTAGATGCGTAGCTCATATTTTTGGTCTGTTCCCCAAAACAGTTGTGGGTGTCTGACAAATCACTGGGATGATGTGAGCATTGACATCACTACATGATGACAATCATTTGAGTTTCAGACCTGAAATCTATCAGAAAATATATGTTAAAACAAACTGTGATACTGTAGCAAATGTCTAAGCTTATAACAGCCATTTTTCAAAGATGTCACTATTGTTTGGCCCTTATCCCCCCACTTTGTCAGACATTTTGTAGATGTCTTGCAGTAAGAGGTTGAATGTATATATCTCTCTCTCTCTCTCTCTCTATATATATATATATATATATATATATATATATATATATAAAACAGTACTAATTCCACAGGTATTTCCCTAATGTTGGATGACCATCCTGCATGATATATTTACTGAAGCATTTTTAATTCTCACAGCTCATGTGGAGTAGTGGTAGCTGTTGTGACTAGAGTGCGCAGGGTCCTGAATTTAAGGCTTGCCAGGGATGCGTATTTTTCCCTTATGTTAAATGACTGTAGTGCATGATATCTTTGTAAAAACATCACACATTCCCACAGCTGAGATGGTGTTGTGGTATGTTGCTGTGATTGCAGTGTACAGTGTCCTGTGTTTGAGACTTGGTAAGGCTGATTACTTTGTTGCTGGGCAGAAGAAGAGCTGATGGAGACAGAGTGATTAAAGCAGTTGTAAGTGGTTTTGCGTGAAGGTAAGTGATGCTAACAGATGGTTAAGTTCGCTTAGTGGTGCTTATTTCTGCTTACACCCATGCTAATTTTAAATAAAGAAAAGAAAAAGGAGTGATAGGAAAGTGGTGAAATGGGGGCAAGCAGGGGGTAAAACATTAGGAAAAATAGCTGGGGATATGCAGGATGGGAGTAGAAAAGGACCATAACACTACATTTCTTCTGCAGCAATAGTTGTGACTGATGTGGGAAATTTGGAATTTACACCCTTATACCCCACAGGGAGGGGTGCTGGAAACATACATTTGTAGAGTAATTTGGTTGTAGATTGATTTAGGTCACTGGACATGGTGGCAAAATGTAAAGCTATGTATGGAGCAATGATTTTTTTGTGAGAGAGATGCCCCTTTTTTTAAGGTGAGAGTGTGATGCTGGGGAAGGGCTGTAGGTATGTTTGGAGAGGTAGATTGGGTAGGATAGATTGCATTTGCAGACAGACAAGACACACAAGACAACAGACAGGGGCTGTATATGACACAAGAGGGGGTAAATACCTTGGACGGGGAGGGTGGTTGGGAATCAGAGGCCCATGAGCCCCCAAATGGATACAATGGGACTGAGATCTCCACCCATGGGCAGTCACCACTGCACCTTCACAGCCTAGATGGTGGTTGTGCTGGGGGCTGGATAACAGGGGTATCCTGCCCCTCCAGGTGCGCCAGGCAACCCTCCATCTGGCACAACCATCCATCCATCCAACTCAGAGCAGATTATGCTGTGCACCATATCCTGGAACATGTTGCGGTTGACTGGCTCCTCTCCGTACCCATGCTCAGGGGGGGACAGGCCCCATACCCTAAGGCAGTTCCACCCAAAAGTGGGGCAGGACCAGCAGAAGTGGATGTTCCAGGTCGGGTCCCAGACGTGCTGGGGCCCAGTGCCATGGCCAGATGAGGTGGGACATGTGGATCCACCAGGATCTGCCTTCCCATATGTGCTATGGTGTTGCAGTTTTCCAAGATATATTGGTTAGTCACGAACAAAACATTTCAGAAAATTAGTTATAACAGCATGCATGGGTGTTCCAATTCACCCAAACCAACAGATCTGAAACAGTTGCATAGCAAACAGAACACATGCATGAATGGAACAACAGTATGCATTTTAACAGCATGCAAGTTACACTGATGACAACAGGCCCCCAGTAATGGTATTTTAACAAAGTATATTAATATGCAACCAATTAAATACATGAGCAATAATAGGGCAGATGTCCCAAAAATAGGTTTTGAGAACAACATACCATAGTATATGAATAATAATTATTGATGCAGATGAGGGGTGGAGGGAGAGAAAACAGTCCATTAACTGTATAGGCTTCTATTTGTCACAACAGTACTGATCAATACTCTACAGGTCTGTCCTCACTTTACATCTACCTATGGCCCATAGCTTCAGTGGTACATACATACCTGTTAGACTGTCAACCCATAATGGTATGGGGCAGACTGGGAGAACTATGGCTACATTACTGGAGGGGGCTTGTACATGTCAGAGTTACAGACTTGACAGAGAAGGGGTACCCTGCACTGATGTTTTGTGAGTCTGCTACTGGCATACTTCACTGGGATTCCTGTCTGAGTCCAAGATGATTGGCAGCAGTGACAACTAGCCATGACAGCATGACACTTGAGAGACATGTATCAGGAAAAGCGCATGGTGTATGTACCTATTCTGCTGTCATTTGCAGGCATGGGATTGGACAGTCAGACAGTTGTACACAATGTATTGGTATACCCTTCCTACAGCTACTGCAAACATTTCTTTACCTGTATGACCTGTGGAGAAAATATCTGTTACCACTATCTTACTGTTTCTACAAATATTCATGAATTCTTGGGTGTGTGTATATATGCAAACATCTCAGTACCACTCCCTGGATTTGAACCATGTCTGGGTGTGCTAAAATGAACAACAAGGTTATTATTCATCACATTGAGCCACAGGGAAATTGCTGTCTCTTGTCTGACTGATTTCTGCCTAATACTGTGTGGGTTGGACAGTCTGACCTTGTAATCCTGAGATTTCTGCATGACAGATAGTGTACTGTGTATTAATCCTTTGAAATAATACAATATGGAAAGCAAAGGTTTGCACAAAGCAATGCAGCAGGAGACACACTATAATACATTGGACATTACTATTCAGGGTTTGGATCGTAGTGCATAACATATGTCATATTGCATTTTTATGTTGCTTTACAGCTCCACAATCTATTGTTTTGCATAATGGCTGGTTCTCAGAACAACCTCACTTAATTCATGCTGCCAAAGCCATATTTGCTGTGAAGAACCTGTACACATTCTGTTTCTACAACAACATGCCAGAATAAACATAACAGTTCATGGTTTAGGTTTTTATTTTACTTATATGACACAGTGCTCTACTACTGCATATGCTATAAATCAATATTAATCTGGCAAACCTTTCTTTAATTGTTAGACACAGAACACACTACACCTACTGGCAGTAAACAATTTACTCCTTCTTATTTATTTCAGTATATACTACAAGGCAGATCTGTACTCACCAGCCTTTCAGCGCAGCTTTGTTAGTCTGTCGGCATGGGCCTTGGCATTGCTAGCCCTCTCCACTGCAGCTGTAAGGGGAGAAAACAAACATTATGCATACCTGTCTATCACATACTCAGGCTAGGATTTGGTACAGCTATGGATGAGATACTTACTAACTACTGGAGCATTCCGTGTCAGAACATCTTGGATCCACTGGGCCAAGAGCTCCCCCTTCCTCCTCTTTAGGTCAGCATAGTGATGCTGTACCTGCTCACAAGTTAGGGGGATTCCTGTGTTACTGGTGAGGTTATGTGCCAGACAGTCCCAGGCCTCTGCTATGTACTGAGAGCCCTGGTACTGTCCCTGCAGCAGTCTGTCATCATGGTTTTCTACAAGAAGCCCAACCATGACCCTGGACAACCGAATGCCCCAGCACTGCAGCCGAAAGCACGCTCCATCTCCAGTGCCAGACATGGTTCCTGCAGAGATCAGACTACAACAGGTTATGACTGTATTCCCACCTCTGTGGTTTAAATAAGGCCATATTCCTGCGCTATGCTGTCAATGGATCATTTTGAAAATGCTGAGCTCAGCTAATCAGTGCGCATATCCACTAAGATGAGTTGAACAGTGCTTAAAGGGGTAAATACTGAGCACTGCTTAACAGTGTGCAAATGTGCTTAGCTGAGCTAACTGCTGCTTAGAATTTACTTCTAAGCAATGCTCAAACTGGTTAAGCATAGCTGAGCACTGCTTAACATTGCTCAGTTTTTATTTAAAAAAATATCAGAATTGTAAATTAATTAATCATTACTGACATATTATTCAGTGTATATGATTCACTTTACATGATATCCCCCTATGTGCTTTAATTACATTACCTTGGGGTGTGACTATACTGTATGGGACACTTGTGTATACATGGGTGATTTCACATGTTATGTGCACTCACACCTCCATTTTGGACCAGCTACACTACCCTGGGTAACAAATATAAATTACTACATAATTTAACATAAAAAATAATTTTAACAATGCTTTCTCATATAAACATAAAGTGCCTGTCTTGGAACTCAAACTGTGAACTCCTGCATGGAAAGGTGGGATTACTACCACCACTACGCTATCATGTCATTAAGGATTTTAGCTATGCATTTTTATTTAGCTCCTATGAGATGTTTAAGCAATGCTGAGCAGAGCGCTGTAATGCGGTAACCTGCTCAGCTACACTTAAACTTAACTTAGAGTGAAAAAAAAAATAATAAAAGCACTTTAATTACATGTATCAATACTACTTGTTAGTAATTTTTGGTAATGCACTACCTGTCATTCTAGCAACTGTCTAAGTCTGTATTGGCCATATCAAGATTGAAGTCACTACATAATGGTATACATTTGAGTTTCAGACTTCTAATCCTTCCCTACATGTTGTTATGTTAATACAAACCCTGTTCCTCTATCAACTTTCTAACTTTGTAAGGGCAATATTTATGATCTGTCCCTATTTGTCCCCTCATCATTTTAGGTTTTGGCCATTTTTTTTCTCTAAGAGGTAGAGACATGTTAAAAGTGCTGTACAGCACTTGCCCATTGCAGCGTGTTGCTTACTATCTAAATAGCTGTTTTCAGTGTCTGTGGACTCTGACAGCAGTTAGAAAATGCCGTACAGCACTTTGACAATGAAGGGGGTGTATGACAGTACCTGTCACATACCCCCTGCATTGCTTACTATCTAAATAGCTGCTTTCAGTGTCTGTGGACACTGAAAGCACTTAGAAAGTGCCATTTGGCATTTTCAGAGTGCAGGGATTGTGTTGGCTTTGCGAGCACTATTAAAATATACCCTGCACTCAGTAGTGTTCGTGTCTGCTTACCCTTTATCAGTAGCATGCCTTCATGAATATATAAGGTGCACTGCTGTTATGGGTATTCAGAAACACACGCCATTCAATCTGTGCAGGAATAACACTATTCCTGAATGGAATTTATTGAATCCTGGGGCATATTAAGTTGCCCATCAAAGCTTGTAGAATTGGCTTTCTTATCTATCTGATTCAACACACTTTTAATGATAGGGGCATACCTGAAAATTCTTGCACTGAATTCATCATTTAGTCCTTTCCTGATATCAATGTCTATATAATTAATCTGGTCACATTTGCAAGAGCATGGGAAGTTGATAAAATTGGTACTTTCTTGCACCTGTGAAATAAAAACAATTTCCTCAATGGTTCCTTCCCAAATGATGAGCAAATTATCCAATATCTGAAATAACCAGCACATTTTTGAAACAGAGGGAGTTTAAAAAGTAAATCAAGTTCCTATATTAAAAGGACATCATTTGCAAACTTGGGGATGATGCAGCCCCCATGGCCACTCCAAAAGTCTGTTTGAAAAATTTCCCCTCAAATGTCAAGAAGTTGTTATGTAACACCAAGTCCATGACCTCAGTAACAAAGTCATTGTCAGTCTCAGAGAGTAGGCCAAAGTGTGTTACAATCTCACCAAACCATTCAAGTCTCACAACATGGGGTATTACAGTAAATAAAGTTTGTATATCACAAATGGCCAACAGGTAGTCCATTCTTGTCCAGAACATGTCCAAGAAATCCCATCAGTCTTTTATAATGTGCACAAAGGAAACAAAAATATTTTTCAGTTTCTGATCAATAAAAAAATGGCACTTTGCTCACATGCTCTGGCCATCTAGCTTGAATGAAGTTAAGGCTCTGTAATTTATCAGCTGCTATATCATTTTAGATGCAGTCTTTCTTTGAATAGGTGATATATGTTCCATAATGTTCCATAACAGCAGACCCAAAATACTAAACACCAGCATAAGTATCAGACTCTGTCATATTGTTTCTAAGGAGGCTGTGGTGCATATTCCATCTGCTACAACAACAGATTTGACCCCATTGAATGTGCTGCTGTTGGTTTTAAACCTCTGAAGTCTCATTTTTACCACAAGTAAACTGCTCAAGTCTTTGCTATCCATAAATTTAACCAGTGCCTGTACATCACCAGTTTGAAATTTTCCAGCCCATCGGGATATTTCTTCATTTTTTAATAAGTCCATACATGCCAGTTACTCCTTTTCTATATGAGCATGTGCAGTTACTGCCTCTACAATTTTCCTACAACAGTATGCTACAGGATTCCTCTCTTATGGAGATGGAGGGTCATCTCCAGTCCTGCAGCTGCTACTATTGTCTGAAAATGCCGTTGCTTTATTACAAGTATAATGAGTAAGGGTGGGGATTTTGATAGCAGTGCTGCCTTCATTCTCACATGCAGTTTGCTGGATACAATCCTGTGTCCAGTCAGCCTTACTCTTTAACAGTTCATACAATACCAGTCCCATTACATTGATCCAGGATGTGTTTACAGTGCCAAGAATCCTCTGAAGCTCTTGTATGATAATGGGTTCTATCTTGTCTTTATCTGGTCTGACCCTAGATTCTTCAGTGTCCTAGAATGAATAGCTCCTCATTCTGCTACAGTCCTGCTGATTTAATCTCTTCCAAGACATTTCCCAGGTGTCCATCATTTTTCCCATGGTACCACCATACAGAAGAATAACATTCGTGCACACTGCACCTAGAGCCATCATGCATTATTTCAGTTATTTCTCTTTGAAAACCCTTGCACTAGTGATTCAGAATACCAGTCTCTTAAAGGCAGTATCTGGCAAATATGCTAATGCTACATAGTTTACATACTGCTTTTAGGATGCAAGGGTATTTTTCAAAATCTGCTGCCACATCAATTAAGAAAATTGATGAGTCCCACTTCACACTATACTTTATTTGCTTACAGCAGAAGTAGACATAGAGCTTATCAAGTCTGCCATTTAAGTGGATTTTACCTGAACAGCTGTAAATTCTCATTGCTTTCTTTCCACCTATTCCATGCACTCTTGAATGCCTCTGTGGATTTACTCTCCACCACACATTCTGGTACTCAATTCTTTTTGTATGTGACCCACTATTTGAATAAATATTTTTAGAGATTCAGGAAGTAGTCATTTCCTACAATCTGCTTCCTGTGCCCCTTCGCTTCTGTCTTCCTTTACAGGATGACTCCATCTGTTACCGTTGACATGAATTTGTGAACACTTATAGATTCCTATCTTTTCTGATCATGAGTGGGAAAAGGTGTAGCTCTTCTAGTCTCTGGGCATACCCATTCTTCTAAATCCAATGGGTCTTTCTGGTAGCTTTCTTCTGGATTCCAAGGGATTCTGGTAGCTTTCTTCTGGATTCCATGTTTTTTTTCTGGTGGCTTTCTTCTGGATTCCATGGGTATTTCTGTTAGCTTTCTTCTGGATTCCATGTTTTTTTTCTGGTAGCTTTCTTCTGGATTCCAAGGCTATTTCTGGTAGCTTTCCTCTGGATTCCATTGGTATTTCTGTTAGCTTTCTTCTTGGTTTCTTTCCACAGGCTGATATCACCCATAGCTGCACAAATTACTCAAGGTGATGTCTATTTTTTTGCTTCTGTACTCTGTTCCTCTGAAAGTAGACCCTAGAAATCTGCCTTTGCACTGTACTCCTAGTGGTCCAGTCCAGGTGATGTTGACAATTCAGGATGCTTTTCCTGCTCTTTTGTCATAACTTCTACCCCCCCCCCCCCAGCTGTTACTTAACACCAAGGTTGTTGTGGCCCAATGGTAGTACTTTTCCAAAATTGTGATTACATCTGGATGAATGGTGTGGCTGTTCTTGGTCAGGAGACACCACTGGAAGTGCTTAAGACTTGCCAATTGGATTCATTTAAGGATTGGGAGTGAGTGCAATACTGAGATTCATTTAAGGATGGGGTCATGTACAGTACAGGGATTAATTTAATGATCAGGAGTAAGTACAGTACCAAAGCTCATTTAAGGATCGAGGACAAGTGCAGTACTGGGATTCATTGAAGGATTGGGAGTGAGTGCAGTACTGGGATTCATTTAAGGAAGGGGTCAAGTACAGTACAGGGACTAATTTAATGATTGGGAATAAGTACAGTACCAAAATTCATTTAAGGATTGGGAGTGAGTGCAGTACTGGGATTCATTTAAGAACTGTTAGCAAGTGCAGTATCAGGATTCATTTAGGAACTAGGAGTGATTGCAGTATTGAGATGTGTTTAAGGATGGGGAGTGAGTGCAGTACTGGGATTCATTTAAGGATTGGGATCAAGTACAGTATAGGGGTTACTTTAGTGATTGGGAGTAAGTACAGTACCAAAACTCATTTAAGGATCAGGAGCGAGTGCAGTACCTGGATTAATTTAAGAACTGGGAGTGACTGCAATACTGGGATTCATTTAAGGATGGGGAATGAGTGCAGTACCAGGATTCATTTAAGAACTGGGATTAAGTACAGAAGTACAGTAGTGGGATTAATTTAAGGATGAGGAGCAAGTGCAGTACTGGGATTCAATTAAGGACTGGGAGTGGGTGCAGTATCGATATTCTTTTAAGGACTGGGAGTGAGTGCAGTACCAGGATTCATTTAAAGATCTGGAGTGAGTGCAGTATCGATATTCATTTAAGGATCAGGAGTGAGTGCAGTACAGGGATTCATTTAAGGATCAGGAGCAAGTGCAGTTTTTTTGTTTGTCTTTTGGCTTTTTCCAGTTAGCGGTCACCACAGCAGAACTCCGGTCCGCTAATGATTGGCAGTAGATTTTTTTATGGTGCCGAGTTGCCAGCCTGATGCCCAACCTTCAGTGAAGGCACGCCCATTCACGCATGTCTCAGGCCACTCCATTGCAGGGAGGACATGCAGACTCCACACAGAAGGCACTCCAGCCGTGAATCAAACAGGAGAACCTCTTGCTGTGAGGCAACAATGCTACCACTGTACCACTGTGGCAGGGATTAATTTAAGGATTGGGAGCAAGTGCAGTAGCAGGATTCATTTAAGCATCCGTGGTTGATATTGTAGCTGCTTAAATGAATGTATTTAAAATATTCAACTAAGAAGGAGCTTGTTGGAAGTTATTTGGTACATAGATGGTACATGGAAGTTTTATTTTTTCCCCACTCGACCATGGATCGAGGTGTATGGCAGCCTGATGAATGAATTGTTCAGGGTGCCATTTGACCTACCTATGGCTATGACTTTGGCTTTGTTTTTCCACTTTCTGCCCATTTTTCATTTGACTTTCTCCCATATTATACCATTAAACCTGTCTTTGTGTCATCAGATATGGAGCTGATCCTGTTCTCTCTTTCATCAGATGTGTATAATCTAAGAACACTTGAAGACCAGTGCAGCTGGGACTGACCACTGTGGTGCACTAGTAGTCACCTTCCTAATACCTGGCATTATTCTTTTCGCCAGAACTTTGTGTTGTATCATTCAGACATATAACAATCCAATTCCAAAGCTTTGATCCCACCACTAACCCCTTACAGGCTTTTTATCAGCCTCCTTTGTGGGACCAAGTCAAAGACCTCTCTGAATTCAAGGTGACCATACCTACTGGGATTTCTCTGTCACATTCAGCTGCCACACAATCATATAACATAATCAGGTTTGTATAACAGCTTTTTTTTGGCCATGAACCCACGTTAGTTATTGTCTAGGAGATTGTCCTCTTGAAGCAGCTTTCTTCTCTGGATTCTCCTGTTACCACTGCTAAGTTAACATGCTTGTATTTCATCAGACTTTTCATGCACCATCTTCACTTTTAAAGAAGTATAAACCTAGCCAGTAAACAGACGTCAAAATCAAATTCTGTACCTTGTATCTGTGAGGTAAAGACTTTAATCATTATACCAACCCCCTTCACCTCATCAGCTATCTGCTGGTCAGATTCCTGGGGATTCTGGGAGGTAGGTCATTTTATTCTTGAGTTTTATCCTCCCTAAAGGCAGCCAGTTCCTTGCCCTCCTCACTCTGCCTTTGTGCCTTATCTTCCTACCTGTATGATACTTTTCTCATTTTTCATTGAAAAGACAAAATCAAGGTATTCATTCAGTACTTCTGCTTTTTCACACTATTTATATGTTGATCTTGACATATTTAATCAGCTTGGCAAGGTTTTCTGCTATGTATCTAAAAAGACTTTTTTGAGTTCTTGATTCCTTCTGCCAACTTCCTTTCAACTTTCACCTTTGATGCTCTTGCCATTTATGTTGTTCTTCTCTAGCAAAATCTTTTGCTTACAGAAAACTAATGGTTTATATCTACCATTTTTTCATGTTTCTGTAATGCTATAACTGCTTTCTTCAATATTGTTCTTGGTGTGCTACCAAACTACTCATTTCAAGCTCCCTTAGTTTTTATTACCTAGATCAGTCTTGTTACCTCCTGACCACCTGGGAGATGTACCACAACCGTTAGAATTTCCATTTTTGTTTTCATTTTTGTGGAATGTGTTATCTGGCCAATTTAATGTTTTTATAAGGACATTAACTTACTGCGGTGATGGTGCTGTGGTAGCATCGTCGCCTCTCAGTAAGACGTTGTCAGGTTCGATTCTCAGTTAGACCATCTTCTGTGTGGAGACATGTGTGAATGGGCGTACCTTCATTGCAAGTTGTGCATAAGGACCGGCACGTAAAAATCTACTGCCAATCATTAGTGGACCGGAGTTCTGCTGTGGCGACCCTTAACTGTGAAAAGCCGAAAGACACAACAATAAGGACATTAACCTGACACGAGCATTTTAGGAGGCATTCAGTCTGGTCATCATGCCTTGTCCTTTCGCACCCTAGCAAGATGCTGCTCCAGCCTTCTTGCACCAGTGTACCACCAGTTTCTCACTTTCCTCCCTACTCCCTCACATGCCTGCACCTTTTTTTCTTGCTCTTACAAGAAAACGGGTACAGATAAATAATTTAGTTCTTGAACTCATGTATTACATCTGATAGAGGCAAGTAAGTGTGACTACTTTTATGCACCCTATTAAAATGAAGCAAACTGAAAACAATTTCTGATATGGATTCTTATACAATCATCTTATTAAATTTTATTGATTCAGTAATACATGCATACACTTAGGTTTGTACTTTTAAACTATTAGATTACAACTAATAGCTTTGCTTCAGACTGAATTTACATGAGCTAGGATTATTAACAATAAAATATAATGCCCACATCTATTATTTGTCATGTTCCATGTGAAAACCTGCATTAAGTAGACAATAGTACTACTACCAAATATGCTTAACATTTCTGTTACACCTGCACCAACCATGTCAGTGAACCATGCTGGTGGGTGTGTGTGTCTGAATATGTGTGTGTGTGTGTGTGTGTGTGTGTGTGTGTGTGTGTGTGTGTGTGTATATATATATATATATATATATATATATATATATATATATATATATATATATATTACCAATAACCAAAATAAAACAAACAGCATCCCATACCCACAAAAATTTAATATTCTAATGGGAGGTGCAAACTTGAAAAAAGGGCAAAAACTCTTGAATTATGTAATGGTCAATAAAATGAACTTTGACAATAATTCAACAAGCTGTACCAGAGATGACAGTTTCACCACAAAATAAAATACATGCAGTGATAACTCCTAAAGCATTCATATGTCTTCTACTAAATGTATCTCACAGTGATTTTTTATGTCTTCAATTAATTGTAATATATTGCATGTATTTCTTCACTTCTGTATATCTTTTCCTCAAGGCCTGGCTCGTGTCCAAAAGGGTTAATGGACCAGCTAACGTAGCTGATTAACAAATGATAAATAAGTCCCTGGTCAGCCTGATCTGTGCCATCACACCATTCCTCTTCCTCTTTGCATTGTTTAACATTTTCTCAACTAGTTACTGCTCAAAAACCTCAGTTCTAGCAGGGACCATAGTTCAAACAAATCCTTCTTAACACTAACCAAATCATAAAATAATGCTGGGGACTCCCTCTACTTTAGTTTCATCTGAAAACTCTGGAATTCTATCCCCCAACCAGTAAAATTAAAAACAACCAGATTTTAAAGCTCAACTTAACGCATAAAGTACACCTGGCTGTGGTCTTGCTACTCACCTGGTTAAGTCCCACCTGTAATCTCTCCACTAAAATGCATGATACTCAGCAATTGCTTACCATCTGAGCTGCTTCTCTAGCCCATCTGTCTCACCTTCCTTCTCACTGTTTTTATAAATGCAAACAACACCTTCAACCACACTCACCCACTTCTCTTTGACATTAGTCTTGGACATTACACTAAAAACATCTCTGTCACTAATCTGTTTTTCTTCTCCATTCCTCTTATTTTTCTTTCCAAGTCTTCTTACCTATAACTATGTGAACTATGTCAATATTACTCTAGATGTATTTAGCCATATCTACTATACCTGTGAATTGCATATCAATCTATTGTTGTTTTAGTTCAACTTTAATGAAAAATAAATACACGTATGTAGAATTCCATGGAGCTTTTCTCCCCAGGTCTCCACTAAAACTGGGTTCTTACCAAGTCAGACTTCCCCGGTCATCAAAAACAAATAAATACATAAGCAAAACCAATGAAGTGTTCAGTTTACTAATAACACCAGAAATCTTATTGTAACAACGCTAGTCCACGGACTCCTAAAATGATGAAACCACTTGAAATTAAAACTACCAACGAATGCAGACAGCACTAAACATTGGCTTAAAAAATCTCCTTTTAATAATTGTTAAGTGCTTTCACCCACTGAAATGTGGGCTTCATCAGAAAATCTCATTACATTTTGTTACAGTTCATCATGAAGTCTAGTCATTAGACGAAAGCGCTCATCCTCTGTGGTTTGTGAAGATTATAAAGATTTTTTAACCTACGTGGTGTCCAGGACTAAATTTACATTTTTTGGTTGATACTGTAAATATACCCTTAAGCTACTCTCTAAGTAATTTTTGATTTTTAATTTTTAACTGTTTGCTAAATTCAGATACTTGTGTGTTGAACCCAGATCCATGTACAAAATCATTCAGTACATCAAATACTCCATTATTGCATGTGTCTCTTTTGCAAAATAAGTAAGAAAAAACATCACAACAAAAACTTTGCAATAAAAAAACTTTGCAATAAAAAACTATGCAATAAAAGGAACATTATTATTGCACAAATATATTTGCCAATAGCAACGTTTATGTCAATGTATGATAATTAAAATGCTATTGTATATGCATTAACTGCTTCCTTACTAGTAAAAGTTTAATAGGTATGTGGTCGTTAGGCCCCGGTGAGGTAGATGCATCTGTATATAATTGCCACCATACTTCTTTGTACCCTAAGGTGGCCTTATGATTACCTCCTCTAGGGTCTATTGTAATTTTTTCCAAGATGGCAAATCTAAAACTGTGATTGTCCCCACATTTCTCTATGTGTCTATAAAGGGCATTGTTTATGTCCTTTCTCCTGATACTATATAGGTGATCATAAATACATTTTCTGAAACTTCTCTCAGTTTTCCCTATATAATATCCTGAGCATATCCTACATTTCGCCAAATATATCACAAATTTGGAATTACAATTTCCTTGTTGAAACCTAATTCTAGTTTTGTTAATGTTGTTTAATGTAATCCCTTCATCTTCCATTATTACCTGACATTGATTGCAACAACCACATTTCTTGGTGTGCTTCTTACAATAATCTATATTTCTCTTTACTATCCCTTGTTCCAAATACATTTTGATATTACAGCCCATTTTATACACAAACAAAGGCTTAGGACCTATAATATTCATTATCTCTTGATCAACCATCATAACATTCCAATTGCTAGTCATGATATTCTTAACCTTATTGGTGAATTTTCCACATTCTAAAATGCATGCTCGATGAAAAGCAGTGTTAGTGGAACTCACCAGTTCTAGTCCTTTGGGTATGTCATCCTTCCTATTAACTCCCAACAATAGGGTGTACTTATGTCCCCATTCTTTTATAATATATTTCCTCACATCTTTCATCATGGTCTTACAATAACCCCTTTCTTTAAACAATTCAGTGATGAAATCTATTTCTTCTATCATGTCTGCATATTCTGATGTCATTCTCACTGCTCTGATGCATTGTCCTTTATATATATTGTATAACAATGTTCTAGGGTGGTTGCTGGTATATTCTAAATAGCCATTACAAAATTTATTTTTTCTATGGATACGAGATTTGAAGCCTTTGCCTCCATTGGAAATATAAGTGTCGAAATATGCTGTATCTTCACTACCACTGGAAGAAGTGAACCTAAGGTAATCACTATTATGGTTCAAATATTCCATAAAACTGTTAAAAAACTCCTGACTTCCATCCCAGAGGATATAAATGTCATCCAAGAATCAGGAGTAGTATCTAACATGTTTAAAATAAACACTTTTGAAAACTACTGACTCTTCCCAGTCTAACATAATCAAATTGGCATATATGGGGGCACATGCTGCCCCCATAGCTACCCTCCTGGTTTGTTTGAAGTGTTCACCATCATAGAATATGTAATTATGATCTAGTACAATGGGCATGAGTTCTAGAATCAAACACACCCTGTCCCATTCTAAGTCAGCATATCTTTTAATACTGTTACTAAATGCTTCCATACCATCCTCTTTAGGAATGCATGAAAACAATTCCACCACATCAATTGTGACATATATTAATCCTTCTTTCCATAAATCAACAGGATAATTCTTTAAAGAATCCCACGAGCCCTTAACCATGTGTGGAATTTTCTCATCCATATGTTTTAACATTGTATCCACTGCTACTCCCAAGTAGAATGTTTTAGAGTAACTGCCTGAAATTATAGGATGGAAAGGGGGATTGTTGACATCTTTATGCATCTTTGGGATACCCACCAAAGTAGCTAACAACATTTTGAAAGTAGAACATCCTAAATTAGCTCATTTACCCTTTTAGTCAAATCCAATTTTCCCATTTCTCATACTACACTTTCTGCCAAACTTCTGTAGTCTGATTTCCAGTTATCTCCTACATGGGTCTTGGCATGCAGTCCTTTCTTTGTCTACTAATTTGAACCACTCTGGGGTATGGTCACTGTTTGCTAGAGTGTTCCATCCCTCCACTTCCTTTATACCATCTTTGTTCCTCATTACCAGAACTGTTTTCCCCTGTATTTTCAGTTTTAGCAATATGAACCATTCCTCCACTAATACTTATGCATATTTATTGTCATTTTCCACCCTAATGCTAAGATACTTTAGCTCACTTCTGGTGTCTACAAAAATCCTGTAAATACATTTTTTCTGTTACCCTTCCATGCCATTACTCTTTCTTTTAGTATTTTATTCTCTCCTTGAATCATCCATTGACCTTTTGATTATATCTATCAGTTTCTGCTTCCTCTTTGTCTTCACCATGCCATCTTTAATTATTCTCCTTGCTCTAGCTTTGCTGCTTCCTCTACTACCGCATACAAAATTATTTCCATACATATATTGCCACAACCTCCAACTCTTCCTACTTTTTTACTAAATCATTTTTTTTAAATTATATGATCCATAATATCAAAGTAAATTAGCTTAATCCATCCAAATTCCTCACAGTCCATTGTTTACATCAATTTAGCTTACACCTATTTTTTTGTGTATTTTACTGGTACAAACACAATCCACATATATCATGCATGCCTACATAAAGATATTTTTTAAAGCCATACTCTTTCACCCTGTCCACTACAAAATTGTGTCATGTTTCTAGTTATAACAGTTCCCCACTCCCCTCTTTTCTACTATCCCTCTAATCTTCTGTCTGCCTCCCCATACCATATGCCATTTGACCTTTAACCCCTTTGATCCAGCTTATGTTGCCTTCACTCACAACCACTGGCCTAATGTTTCCTGTTTGAGACTAATGATCCCCCTGCTTTTCAACCATTTACAATTTCCTATTTTAGACATCCTACCATGAGTAAACTCTCCTCTGTTCTTCTCTTCCATCATGCCTCCTACCTTTTGTGCATTCCAAATAAACATAGTGCCCTGTCCTCTTTAATCTTTCAAGTTACTCCATATTGCTTTCATAGTCTGATATTCATTCTGCATTATTTTACATCCCCACCACATACATATAATACTTTGTATTCGTTTTTCTCTAGATGTCCAACACTCTGGGCTTTCCCGCTGGCCTTCTTTTATTTATATCATGGGGGGTTTCTACCATCTGTGCAAAAGCCTCACATGCTGATCTCTCACTGGTCCTGATACCATGCTTCTGTCCATTTCTCATCACTCTTCCATATCTTACTTTCTAATAGCCTGCTCTCCCTAAGCTCACTAAAGCTTATAATGTACTCCTCATCTCCCAAATCCTTGAATACCTGTCCTAGCTTTTTTTTTTCTTTTTCACTTCCCTTTCATCTAATAATGCCTCCTGTCCCTCTCTGGCCATATTTTCTCTCCACATCAATTCTCCTATTTATTCTTCTATACACTAGCTAATCATTTGTTCTCAGCCCAAATGTTTCCCACATGACCAAAGGATATATGTATAACAGGGATAAAGCCTGGAAGAAACAGCAAAAATAAATATCAGCACAAAACCTTCAGCATTTAAAAAAACCCAGCTCCAGGATTCAATGAAGCAATTTTACCTTGCCAGAATAGTGTAGCAGCTTCTGCACAGAATATGTCCGCCGAGCGATTCAGTAAACAAGGCTAGGGGGCGTGCATGAGCCTGCCTGCAGTATTCTGGCATGGACACCACAGAATAATGCTAATTACTTCATTTGCTGGTGAAAACCATGCAAATGAGGTGAATTAGTGATTCAGTAAGCAGGCAGGCATCCATGTCAGAGCAGTGTCCTTTGCAGAAATGTATTTGGTTACTAACCGTGTGCATTTCTGCAAAAATCAAAATGGGGGTATAACAGTTCAAAGTAAAGCATGTGTTGTGACTATTAGGCATGCCAATGGCCAAAGAATATGGCCATTGGCACGGAAAACAGTTGCAAAATTATAAAAATAAAAATTTATTTTTTGGGGACCAATTTCAGCCATTTAAGCATAATGCAACGGCACACAAATGAGATTGTGCAGAAAAAAAAAATATGTGAAAAGACAATTTTAAGTGAAATATGCATTTTGCCATTATAGTGGGTTGCATGCAGAACCAAAACAATAACAGGTAACACTGGTTGCTAAGGAGAAAGGCTCTGGTGTAGTTGTGTAACAAGGGACTAAGGCAGAGGGGTATGCAAATGAGCTAAATTTATTGAATAGTAAAATGGGAGACTGTGTCCACCTGCACCTAACCATGCAGGAGCTATAATGCTGCAGTGTAAGCAGGAGAAGCAACTGACATGAAAAGGGTGTGTGTCATTCTTGGTGTAAGCACATTGGAGCTCCACGGCTTCCATTTGAGCTTAGCTAAGCACAGCTAAGCAAGGGGTTGTGTCTGAGGCTGTATTTATTTATTCCATGAAATGAGGAGAGTGTTCACATCCAGGGCAGGGACGTTTCTGCTTAAAAGTGTTTACTTTTGCTAAATGGGTCTGCATGGCATGCACCGGGTCTTAAATAAAAAAAAAAAAAAGAAAAACTGGAACTAGCAGAACTGTTTACATTTTGGTAGTGGCTTTGTACTGCATGCCGCTGGGCTTAAAAGGGATGGAAATGGAAAAATAACAGAAAATAGCATAATAAAAGCAATCAAGTACAAATAATATAGCTGTCAGGTGGAATGTATCATAGTCAGCCAATCATACAGGCAGCATCTGCAGCATAACAGTATAAACTATGCAAACACCTTTCAGTCTGTTTTTTCCCACAAATGTTGCATCATTGCTGTATACACTTGGGGGAATTTTAACTGACAAAATGTTAGGGGTTGCTGTCACTTTGATACATCAGTATGTGCTAGAGGCTGAGGGCAGTGAGGAGGATAATGCTGACAACTGCCCCAGACTGAGGAGGAGGAGGAGAAGAGTGTTCAGACCCAGGGTAACCTACCAGGAGCTACATGATCAGGAGACATTAGAGTGCTATAGGGTGGACAGAGACATACTTCAGAAACACATCGAGCTGTGCTGGCCTCACCTCAGACTCAGAGCCAACAGAGGGGAACCCATCCCAGTAGATACCAAGATATGTGTAGCTTTAAGAATACTAGCTACAAGAACTTTCCAAAGACCTACTGGGGACATCATGGAGATCTCACAGGCATCTGCATCCAGGGTACTCTACCAGTTCCTGAATGCCATGCTACCACATGCTGGTGAGCACATTTACTTCCCCAGCACCCCCCGAGGAGAGACCAGCAATATGTGCCTCTTCCACCATGTAGCAACCTACCTGGAGGTACTGGGTGTCATAGACTGCATGCACATTCACATCAAAGCACCACCTGGTGAACAGAGTAAGGTCTACGTAAACCACAAGGGCTTTCACTCCATCAACTGCCAGGTCATGTGCAATGCCCAGGGCATTATCATTAATGTGTGTGCTGGCTTCACTGGAAGCTATCACAACTCCCACATCTGGCATTCAACCAAGCTGTACCAGGTTTTCCCAGGGGAACATCCCGTATGGCCATCTGGTGGGGGATGCTGGTTATGCACTGGAGCCGTGGATGATGACACCCATCAGATATGCACACACATTCACTCAAGAATGCCATAATAAGGCACATGCACAAACCAGGATCATTAGAGAGCATGTGTTTGGGATGCTCAAGTCACAGTTCCGCTACCTTGACATATCTGGGGGAGCCCTGCCGTATTCGCCAGCCACATGTGCACACAAGTTCATAAAAAAACTTCGAAAAGTTCCAAAACCTAAGAAAACAATAAGTGAATCCAACAAAGCACAGCCTCCAAGTGAAATCCAAAATCCTTTGCCTGCTTTTGTTTTTGTGTACCAAAATTACATACACTTCTCAGACAAGTTACTTAGAAACTTCATGAGTATAAATAATCCCACATATAAATATATAATTATTTAAATTAAATTAAATTTTTATCAAATAAAAAATATAACTAAAAGTAAATAACTAAAACTAAACTACTACACAAAGATATAAACACATAATAAAAACAAAAAAAAAAAAAAAATGTAAAAAAAATTTAATTAAAATATAAAAAATAGTTAATTAAGTAATTAATTAAATTACAAAAAATTTACATAAAAAAAAATAAAAAAAAAAAAAAAAAAAAAAAAAAAAAAAAAAAAAAAAAAAAAAAAAAGAAAAAAAAAGCAAAAAAAAAAAAAAGAAAAAAAAAACTATAATATGATTATATATGTATAAATAAAAATAAATAATGTAAATAAATTAAATTAACAAATATAAATAAATAAATAATTATATATATAATAAATATATATATATATAAATACAACTTGTCGCTTATTCTATTCAAATAATTTTATTACTCAAATTTAGCTGTTTAGGAGAAATAACTAATTTTTGTTTTTATATTGTTTATTATTATTTTGGCATTATTATTGTCATTATTTAGAGGTTCACCTGTTAAGCTTTTTTGCTTTAACAGACATTTAATGGAACACGTCCCATTAATCCTGTACACAACATATGCATTTTTTTAAGTTAATAAGCTAGCTTTTTCTTTTCCAGCTTGAGGTGGCCCACCCCTCTAGGGTTAATTAATCTCTACACAACAACAAACAAAAAAAAAAACTTATTTATTATTTTCTATAATATGTCTTGCTCATATAGTATGTGCTATGCTACACAATATGATCCTGCAGAAAAAGCTGCAGCAGGAATAGCACAGGGAAGGGCCACACAGCCTATTGCCAAGGTCCCCATAGGCACAGAGGGACTCAGAGGAACCTCCTGAGTCAGCTCCTGTAGGCAGATGGAGGCATGCCCAATATGCCCTGGCCTTGGCAAACAGACAACGTATAGCTCACACACACTGACACTGTAGGGACCCAGAGACTGACACCCCTCTCTGATTCACACACACAGTACAATGGATACCACACACATTACACTACCTGTACCTTACCATGTATAGGCAGTGTACTGAGTGTATCCAACATAGCCAGCCCTCAAGCACCATCCTCACTACTGCTGCAGACACAAGGTAAGTCAGTCTTCTTAATAATAAATTAATGGAGTAGTATGTTCTGGTAGTATATCTATGGTATCGCTGCATGTATGCAAGGGAATGGGGTGGCCTACTGGGATAGCAGCAGACAACTGACAGCTATGTGGGACACCAGGAAATGTTTCCCAATACTGGCTTCCCCACACTATGTAGTAGTACCAAAGTGACAAATCCCACTGTAGTATATGTAAGGGACCAACTAACTGGGGGGGTCATAGGTAACAGACATGGATGTCAGTGCGGGGGTCCCATATCCACCCATCAGCCTCACCCAGCAAGTCAGCCATAGAAAACCATAAATAAATGTCTGGCAAAGGCCCACACATGGTGACAGTGATGAAATACCCCTCTACAGACTTACACAATGATAGTACAGCAGGTCTTGAAGTTGCAGTAAGGCTCTGAAGGGCAAGAAGTCTGAAATTCAAATGTATGACATTACAATCTGACCTATGGTCTTTAGTGATATGTATGTAGTCTCCACAACAGGACACAATACTATGCTAAATGGAACCAAAATGTAAAACAAATATCATCACAGCCTGTGCAAATGTGTACAGTTCACAGGTGTGCCCCCCCACCACACCCATATTCCCATAGGAATGCAGTAACATGCATGTTTGTAGGGAAATATCAGCAGAGCACACATTGCCAGGGCTGTCCCAATCAACATGATAACTTGTTGCATGTCCACAATATACAAGGGTCAATGAGCTATGTATATGTGTGGTTAATACTGTCAGGATGTGGCCAGTGCTTACTCCCGGCTGTTGTGTCGTAGTGGCCTAGGTACAGCACTGTGGTTGACAGGGCCATGTTCCAAGAACTGCAGTGCCAACTATTCTGCATGTCAGCTACACCTATGGTAGGAGTTGTACGCACAGTCCAAATGTCAATATCTGTTATTACAGGAAGGCTAGACAGGACATGGACAAGGGGCAACAAATAAGAACACTACACAGCTTGGATTAACCTACACACTGCCTACCATACCTCTCAATTGTACAGACCTATTGCAGAATGTCCAGAGGTTTGCATCATATTCGTGGTCTGTATATCCTTAAATAGTGGTTGTCTCGCAATTCACTGGCGAATCACGTAAGACTGAGGTCAGAAAATAATGACAGATTGTAGTGTCAGACTTCATACCCTATAGAAAAATGCATCCTAATCCAAAACCTGTTATTGAATCACCTTCCTAGGTTTGTAAGGCCAATATTTAAAAATGGTCCTTATATTTAGGCCTCTTTCCCCAAATTACTTATGGCTTTGTCCAGATGTCTGGTTCTCAGAAGTTGAGAGTAGGACAGCAGGTAACTGAAGGTCAGTGTACTGCCATTTTATAAAAGGCTGACACCTTTCTGTGTCGGCACTGACAACATGTCACTGGCCAACAGCCATACCTCTGGAATGGCACAGGTTATCACAGAAGGAGCACAAGTATGCCTTGTATATCTGTTCTGCTTGTCCTAACATTGCATTTGCCTTTCAACTATTTGCAAAACAAGAAAGGGTCATGTCAAAACTGCAATGGCAGACAGTGTGGAAGCAGACATCATACCCATAATAGCAAACAAGCAATTACCAAACCGGTCTTCCAACTGTCTACTTTTGGCAGAAAATTATTAATACCCTGGCCCCATGTGTGGACCTTTGTCTGACTGTCATATTTGGGCCTGTCCAGATGTCAGTCTGTGATGGTATGACAGCTAGGCCCACATGTAGCCTCATAATAACATATAGCAACACAAACCATCTAAGGACCACAGCAAATGGAGTGGTGCAGTGATGGACAACCCATTAAATAGGCACACTCAGAGGTGTGAAGTCCACAACCTTGTGTGTGATGTAACAGCATTTAACCCCTCACATCAGAATTACAAATACTGTGGCCAAAGCCTGTGACTGGACTACAGAAGGACAAAGAAACCCACATAAGGGGAGGGGAACCACTGGCCAGACAAATGGAGAATGTACACACCAGAACAAATTGTGCAGTAACAGAGGTGCCATACAGTGTATGGAGTCATTAAACATCACCTGCAAATACACAACACACACCCATGTAAGTGGAGGTCTGCAACAAAACAAAAACCCAAACAATGGATGCCTCAAAGGCAAAATCACATGAGAACACCACAAACCTACACACCACAGACCATGTAGACTCCAAACACCAGGGTCTTGCAAACACTAAGGCCTTACCACAAACCCCAAAAACCTACCCTAGACTGATAGGCTAACAGCACTGTCCCTCTACTCCATTCCATACATACTCTGCTGAGGTGGCCCCTGTCTGGCATACAAAGCAATCCAGACCCTGCCTTGATGGGACTGCTGCACATCTGGAACTTAAGGCCCACTCCATCAACCTGTAGGCACAGCATCAACCTGGGCTGTGATATCAGTACAGCTTGTCGGTGTGACAGATACATGTACCACACACTCCCCCATCTGTGAAATATACCCCCTTTCAACAGCAAGTCAACTGCCTCAATACCCCTAGTGATGTGCTCCCTGTATAAGTGCACAGGAAACACAAAGTACAGTCCTGTCATTCCACCTGTCTCCCTGCTGGACAGGGGCTCTGTGTGCTGACATGTCGTAACATGGGCTACACTCTCGTTTGCATAGGTTATAAGGGCTTCAGGGCAAATATCCTACTAACATCATAGCAACCTATCAACCTATACACAACTGTCTGTCAGTGGTTCACCACATTACTCTGTACTGCTCTGCCACTGACATACCTGGAAGTCACAGTGCTATGTGGAATATACTACACATATAATGGACATTTCTGTACAGTATAATGCACTCTGTACATACACCCATATCTCTCAACCTCTGACAGCAAGACTTCTGGACAAGGTCATAAATAAAAGTGACACAAAGGCCCAATGATAGGTACATGTTATAAATATTGCCCTTACATACTGAGAAAGTTGGTAGAATAACAGCTTTTGCAGTAGCAGGAATTGCCTAAAGGTTATGAAGTCTGAAACACTAATGTCTGTCATTATTTTGTAATGTCAGTCTTCAATTATATGCAACTAACTTGCCATAAAAACACAAGTTTATGTAGACTGGACGAAACTTCTAGACAAACACCTGGCCAATCTGCCAGTAAATGTACAGTTGAGAGGTATGGTCACACCAGGATATGACTTTTCAGATAAGAAGAATACCACACAAGCAGGAGATCCCCAGCCAGTATATCACCAAGTTGCTGGACTGTTTACACAGCTTCATCAGTCAAACGGTTGTAGCCCAACCTCTCAACTAGCCTTTTTGGGCAAGAATGTATATAGTCAGGCTCATATGCATCATACATCTTGTATTCCTTTGGTAAAGTACTGTGATGATCTATCTGAGGATGTCTGTCACTAGGTAATGACACAATATATTGCAGTGTCAGGCTTCAGATATGTCAGAAAATGCCTGCTAAAACAAACCCAGTACCTCTAGGAAAGTCCTGTTTATTTTTGAGAGGTATGACTGTAACACACAAAACCCCAGACCGGAGTACAACTATCTCTAGAATGGAGTCCCACTCTCACTATAGAAGGTCATACTGGACATGCTCCTACACTTAGAGAATCACAGCCCATGGTGAAACCCACATCAGACTATATAACTGCCCATGGTGAAACCCACATCAGACTATATAACTGTATTGTCCATATATGTCTTTGCATACAGACAGCTATGTACACCTTAACTGTCCCTACACACACCCATCAGACAGGATTATCCGCAGCTAGCTGTAGGTGGCCCATATGTGATATATCTGCATCTGTTGTGTGTAATACACAGACATATATATGGGCAACATATAATAATATGTCAAGCATACACACACATAGACATGGGGAAGAGAGAGAGACAGATAGTGACAGAGAGAAAGACACAGGGGGACACACAGAGAGTGAGTCATACACAGGGATACTCTGAATGGCATAGAGTGATGTCCTGCTGCAGACAGTGGCATAGCGGTCGTAATCAGTTGCACATGCCAGCATGAAGGTGAGCTCCATTGTGTAATAGTACTGAGGTGAGGGTTAAAATACCACATCACCTGCCTGTGTGTGTATATGTGTGTGTGTGTGTGTGTGTGTGTGTGTGTGTGTGTGTGTGTGTGTGTGTGTGTGTGTGTGTGTGTGTGTGTGTGTGTGTGTGTGTGTGTGTGTGTGTGTGTGTGTGTGTGTGTGTGTCTGTAGGTTTAAGCATTAGGAGGACATTTCCACTCAGTACACTTCCCATTGCCCTAATTCACAAGATCTCCTGCTGTCATTCACATTAAAAGTACCACTGGACACCTGTCAGCCCTATAAGCTCTGTAGCACATACGATAACTGCATAACACTATAGTACAAATAACTAGATAGGTAGGGGGTTCTAATCTCAATCCTGCAAGTGTGTATGTGTGTATGTCATTCCCCTTAGAAGTACCTTTGGGCACTTGTCAGCCCCATAAGCTCTGTAGTGCATGCGATAACTGTTTATTTTATTTATTTATTTATTTTATTTTACATTTGTTGACCGGGCTAGTCTAACTGGATATATGCTCATTTTCAGTAGAGGTCCGGGGAGAAAATCTCCAAAAGGTGCAATAATATCATGACTTATGTAAAAGAAAACACAAAGATCAATGCACATTAGATTCAAGCAAGGCACCCTTTATTACTTGCAGCAAGGAGACAAAGCATGTAGGTACAAGGTTTGTCTGATTTTCCATAGTTCAGCCTACAGTTTTTATACAGTTTCCTGCAAGTTCACTGAAATATGCTATTATTAGATTTGCTGCTGACATGGTCAGATAATTTCTGTCTTGCAAAAACATATTTGAGAAAAACAACCTGGCCTTGGGCTTGTTTCAGCTTTCTTTAGTTTCTCACAATTATTTCTCTAGTTCAGACATGATACATTCAAGGTACAGTCCTGGCCTCAGTACACATTCTGCTGACCATGGCGGATTTACAGACATCCATTGTTCTTTTTTCAGAGCTTCTAGCAGCTGCATATTTTCACACAGAATAAGCAGAATAAATGCATTAACTCCTTTTAATCCTTAATGCACTAAACCTGCACATTGCAGTTATATATTTCAATACACTAAGCCTACTTATTGCATTGCAGTTATACATTTTCCTAACATTTCCCCCCTTTTAATACTTTATTCTACTTTCAAAACAAGCATAAACAGTTTTTCTTCCCTTAACCATTTTCCACTCAGGATTTGCAGTTAGAGAGTCATTCAGTTTAAGCTTGTGAAAGTATTTCTTCAGCTTTTAATCAGTACCTCTAATTCAACATTCTGATATAAAGTCTTTGAAATTGAAGCATCTATGAAATTTTCAACTAGTCCTTTTATACAGGGGATGCAGCAGCATCCACACACCATCAGTAAGGCTGCCCCTACACATATGCCAATCAGAATGTTCATCAAGATGCTGCCCCAACCCACAAACCATTTTTGGAAAAAGTCTGTGAATGGATTCGGTCCTGGTTTGGTCATAGCCGACACTTGCTGAATTATTTTGAGATGGCTGTCTATTTCATGTTTGTTGTCAGGAATAAATAAACAGCACTCCTCCTGGATTAAAGCGCACAAACCTCCTTTCGCCGCTAGGGTGAAGTCGAGAGCCATGCGATCTTGAAGCACCACTGTCCTCATGTCTGTGAGTTCATCAGTCACCAATTCTAGGGTGGAAAAAGGTGCATTACTCATTGTTTCAAGAAGTTTGGATAGTTTTCTCAGCTCTCAGATCGATTTCTCTGCTCTGTATGCTGGTATTATGCCCGCTCAAGATATGATGTCATCACCCAGATCCATGTCCGACAGTCCTTTGTCATTCACATGGGCTAAATCATGGTAATATATCCAGGATGCATCAACTTGTCCCACCGGATTAGCGGGTTTCTTGATTTCTCAAACATTTTGAATTTTCCCCTGGGGTAGTGTAGATACATGTCGTATTGCTGGAATCAGATATGCCAGAAAACAGCTTCCAGACCAATTGCCTGGTAGCCATTTATATGCTCTATCACCACACATGAAGTAGCAGTCAGGAATTGCAACTGAGATGTTGCTGAATTTATAGTTGCTGGGCTTTTGCTGGGTCATAGCCCAGAACATTTTACTATACACAATTTGATTTTCATCAACCGTTTTCTTTCTTTCAGTGGAGTCATTGCTATTGCCAACTTGCAATTGTTGGCCCTCATCTGTCGTGGTGCAGGAATTTTCAGTACAGTAATGTATCACTGTCATGTTACAGGTGCTATTTCCAACCTCTGTTTTTCTGTAGTTTTGAAAGCACACTGTTCCTCTTTTTGCCTTGGGTAAGAATAGGGTCACTCTTTTAATTGATGTCACATTCACTGCATCTTTCAGCAGTGCTTGCCAGGTTTGGTTCATATTTAAGGGAATCTGTATTAAGGGTATTCCTCCATGTGCAGTAGGAATAGCTGCACAGACCCAGCAATTGGAGATATTGAGGGTGTCTGCATAAGCGTGCTTAATAGCCTGATAAGTATTGAAATTTGGGTGCCACTTTGCACGTTTACTTCATTCTACTTGTGTGGCAGAGAAGAGAAATGGCCACAATAAAAAGATTATTGCTACCAGTACAGTTAACAAGATGGTCATGCAATATTTCTGCGGGAATGATTGCTCTGCATTCCTGTTTTTTCTGGTTCCTCCAAACAGATGTATTTGGATCTTTCTTGCTTCCGTCATCTTCGCCTAGGACACGTGATCTTACTCTCTGCCCTATAGGACCTTAGCACCGGTGATTGCTTCACTGGGTTTGAGACGGATCTGTTCCTATTGATCTGACCCCCCTTTGTAGCCAGACTTTTGTGCTTACGGTCCCAATGGAGAGGTAAGGTTTTTGTCCAGCTTGAAGTTCTTCCCCAACTTGCAGTGCATCAGATGTATCCATGAAGCTCGCTCTGCTATTTTGACTGCAGTAGGTGTTGAAAGAAGCACCTGGTAGGGACCTTCCCACTTTGGCGATGCCCAGTTCTTTCACTTCACGATTTTAATCCACACCCAGTTTCCTGGCGACACTGCCACTTCCAATGTTTTGGTTTGTTTTTGACCTGAAACAGAATTAAACTGCAACAGATGTTTAGAACTCAACAACTTTTTCATATATTCAGCTAACGTAAAATCAGCTTCCTGGTCTGATGACATGAGAGGTTTCCATTGGGGTGTATAATAAGCCCTCCCATACAGCTTTTTGAAAGGAGTCAGTCCTTTTGCTGTAGAGACGGTTCTCATATTCAACAGTGCCAGGGGTAAACAGTACAGCCAGGTTTTCCCTGTCTCAGCTATCAATTTCCTCAGTTTGCTTTTCAGTATACCATTATGTCTTTCAACCAGCCCTGCAGACTGTGGATGATATGCACAATGATTTTTTAAAGAAATACCAAAAAACTTACTTAGCTGTTGTATGGTTTGATTTACAAAGTGCGTACCATTGTCACTATCGATTCTCTCTGGAATGCCGAACCTAGGAATAATTTCCTTAACAAGTACTTTTGCCACTGTAGCTGCATCTGGGTTTTTGGTTGGAAAGGCGTTCACGCATCTGGAAAACATATCTGTAATGACAAGGCAATACTTCTTATTCTCACATTTGTTCAATTCTATGAAATCCATACAGATAGTGTGAAACGGATATAGTGGTGTGGAAAACTCCCTTGCTTGGGCTTTATCGCCCCCTGTGCATGGTGTTTGTTACAAACCTGACACATTAAACAAAATTTTTTAGAATAGTTTGTAAATCCGTACATTGTGAACACCTGGTTTACCAACTGTATCATCCCCCCTGTTGAGACATGGCACTGCCCATGGTTCAACAATGCTGCATAGGGGAACAAATTAGAGGGTAGTATTGGTTTCCCTTCCTTAGAGATGTACAACCCCTTTTTGAGGATTGCTCCTCGTTTTATCCATTGCTGTTTTTCAGCTTGCATATTGAGTGTCTGCATTGTTTTTAACATATCCAAATTCAGAATTTCAGAGGGTTGTAATTCCTTGTTTAAAAGAAATACTTCTGTAGTTACTTGTTTTGCAGCTGTATCAGCTCTTGCATTACCTTTTGAAATCCTATTTTGTTGCTTGGTGTGAGCTGCACATTTGCAAATGGCCGCCTTCTGAGGTAACTGAATAGATTCTAAAAGATCTAAAATAAACTGCGCATGATTTATAGGTTTGCCAGTAGATGTTATCATTCACCGTTTTTTCCACTGTTGTGCAAACACATGTATAGTGGAAAAAGCATACTGGCTGTCAGTAAAAATGTTTACACATTTACTCCTTGCTGAGGTACATGCCCATGTCAGGGCAATCAATTCTGCTGCCTGTGCAGATAAATTGTGTGGTAAGGATTTTGCTTCTACAACCTCAGTATCAGAGGCTACTGCATATCCTACTAGGTTATGTCTCGCAGGACCCCTTTTGCATGAGCCATCCACGTAGTATGTCACCTCGGCATCCTCCAAGAGGACATCTGTGAAATCTTTTCTAGGTAATGTCTTTTGCTCGATTACCTGCAGGCAGCAATGTGGTGTGTCGTCTGCAGGGGTCGGGAGCAGAGTAGAAGGGTTCAAAGTCATGCATCCTTCAATTGTCATATGAGGTTGGCTCAACAATATAGTCATGCAGGAGAGATGCCTAGCAGGGGAAAGATATGCCACCTTATCTTGTAGCAAAATAATCGTGACTGGGTGGGGTACCCTCAGAGTGAGTGGGTGGAACAAGACTACTGAGGCCGAAGCTTGCACTGCCATCGCTGCTGCAACTACTGCCTGCACACAGTGGGGTAAGGACCATGCCACTGGGTCTAATTGTGATGAATAGTAAGCAATGGGGCATTGCTTATCCCCATGTTGTTGTGTTAGTACTGATGTCATATAACCCTGCTTGCAATCTACAGTCTGGAAAAATCATTTATGATAATTTGGTAATCCCAGAACTAGAGAGGACGCTATAAATTGTTTCAGTTTACAAAAGGCAGATTCTGCCTCTGATGTCCATTGTAACAACTCCTGCACTGCCATAGGCTTCTTATATATAAGATCAGTTAGGGGTGCAGTTTCCAAGGCATAGTTTGGAATCCAGCTTCGACAGAAATTAGTCGTTCCCAAGAAGGACATTGTTTCCTTCTTGGTGGTGGGTTTTGGTGCCTGCAAGATTGCCACTTTTCTGTCTTCATCTAGAGTTCTACCTTCCTTGGATATCACATATCCTAGGTACTTAAC
Source organism: Protopterus annectens (assembly GCF_019279795.1). Taxonomy (NCBI): domain Eukaryota; kingdom Metazoa; phylum Chordata; order Ceratodontiformes; family Protopteridae; genus Protopterus; species Protopterus annectens. The sequence continues at coordinate 1,588,914,715 of NC_056741.1, forward strand.
CTGTTTTCTCCAGAGCTGCAGCTTATCTTTGTTTACTTTATGTTCCTCAGTGGCTAAAAATCGTAGAAGTGCTACGGTATCTTCCCTACAATCCTGCAGGGTGGGGGCCGCCAACAAAATGTCATCAACATAAAGTAAGACCTGACTACCCTTTGGTGGATTAAACCTTGCCACGTTACTTGACATTTCTTGTGAAAATATCGTAGGGCTTTCACAATATCCCTGTGGTAGTCATAGGTTCATACGTTCATAGGTTTATACTAGGCTATCTGCCCGAGGGCATTTACAATCTGTACAATCATACATATCTGCCCGAGGGCATTTACAATCATGTATATGTGTATCTTTTTCCCTGAAATGTAAATGCAAACCAATACTGGCTATCTGGGTGTATCAGTATTGAAAAGAATGCGCTACTAATATCCACCACAGAAAAATATTTTTGTTGAGGTTTTAAGTTATTTAAGAGAGTGTGTGGATCTGGCACTATAGGTGCCCTTGGTACTACTGTGTCATTCATAGCTTGCAAATCCTGGACCATACACCATTCTCCATTGGCTTTTTTAACTGGAAATAGAGGTGTATTACACGGAGAATCAAGAGATTCCACTAGCACTCCTCCCTTAAGTAATCCTGCTATAATAGGTTTTTATCCCTGCCTCTGCATCTTTCCTTAAGGGGTATTGTATTTTCTGTGGTCTAAATGCTGATTTTGGTGTGATATTAACTGGCCCCCCCCGTATGGATAAGTCCTACAGTTACAGTTCTGTTTGATTCTCCCATCTTGTGGCTTTCTCCCTAGGTCTGCCCCACTGTATATTTTATTCTGGTCAAGCTTTGGTGGTACATGTGTAAATATTTATAAGTGTTCCTGTATTACAAAATATAGGGTACAATGTAACAGGTGCTGTTTATCATGTCGAGGAGGGAAACTTACTGATGGCTACGCTCATCAGCTTCCTTGGTCACAGTCCCCCTGGTTGACCAGTGACTGAGTCCCGACATACCATAAAAAAATATTTCACCCCTGAGGTGTCAGTTGTCAGTTGTTGTGCTTCCATTCCCTGCATGGTTGGGACTACTGCTATGCCAAAACTGCTGCAGATCCTGCCCAAGAGATTCACTGGGCACTTTGCAGAAACTACAACTCTGTTTCTTCTTTTTCAATCCCAATCCCAAATTATTATGGTTATTGGGAGATTGGCTCCTATTTAGCTGCCCATTAGCCCATTTGACTAATTGACTACGCACTATGGACTGATCTTATGGTTTTAATTCACAGGAGGGTCAGTCATTGGAAATGCCCTGAGTCACACAAAAATTTGGCTTCCTGCTCTTCCTTGAGTGCCTGTATAACTTCTGGTTTAGTATCTGCTAAGTAGAGCTCAAATAAGTAGAGCTCCAAGTCTAGTACTTCATCTTCTACTACTTCATCTTCACATTCTGTACTTCCTGTTCCCTTTTCACATTCCTCATTGTTCTTTCACTAGCAGTCTTCTTCTAATCCTGCCCTAGCATATATAGTCTTCTTCACCCTCCTTGCCTTCATTGTTTGCTTTCTTTATTTCACATGCAATCCCTTGCCATGTCCCTTTTACCACATTTGAAACATTCACCCTTTTTTTACCTTTTTCTCTCCCTTCTGATCATCAGACTGCCTCGCCTACCTCCCTTTCTTGCTTTTCCCTCCCCGCGGGTTTACATTTTAATATCCCAAACTTATCCATATGCTTATATTACCTTCTTCTTTCTTTTCTTTTGCTATTGATCTTTCTTTTTATATATTATATTTATATTCTAAAATTAGTAGGCACTACTAGCTTTTTAAATGTTGTTTTTTAATGTAAACTGCTTATAGGTGCACTACTACTTTTAAAATGCATTTTTCAACTGCTGTTCATATATGGGGAATTTTTTTGGTCTCTTTGGGGACCTGCATCCCACAGTGGTTGTTAAAAATTCCAGCAGCCCTAGCTCTTATGTCGGGTCAACTGTCTCACCCTCCCTGTTGGATTTATTATTAATGCACGCCCAGTCTGCCCTAGGTTTCCATTTTTCAGAGATGCGGTCTGTAAGTTCTTTACAAATCTATCTAAATCTGCTGCTACTAAAGGAGGAAGTTTTTTTTCACTATCATCGAGGATTCCAATTGCCACAAATCATGTCCACCAATCCCTTCAATTTTGTCAAACTACCCTTTTCTTTTCCCTCCTTCAAAAGCCCACTTATCTTCATTTGTAAATCGCCTATAAAATTTTCTAAAATTAACTTTTCGGATGGGGTCCTGTCTGTCTGTATCTAGCTTCTCAGATATCTTCCTAATTCCTCTATACCTTCTCTAATATCTCCTGATCCCTGATTTCTGCCTGTTTCAGTAGATGCAGTTGGATTCTTATCCTCCTTCTTCTCCTTCTTCTTATGTGTGTGTCTTAGATTTCACCACTCCTCAATCTCTCTTTGTTCGGGACCTAATTTCACTGGGATGGGATCTTTAGCTTTAGCTAGTTTCAGTTTTAGTGCTTCCTCCATCAGTGCCAACAGAAAACATTGTGGATCAAATCTGTCTCACTACTGTGGATTTGCTCCTGGGTAGGGGAGGGGAGGTGGGGATGCTATCTATTATATTACTTGGTTGCCTATCTAAAAATCTAAAAACATTGTCTTCTTGCCTTGTTGTTCCCTGTCTCTTTCCTACCTCCTCCCGCCACCACCTGTAACTGTCTAATGCACTAAACCTGTACATTGCAGTTATATATTTCAATACACTAAGCCTACATATTGCATTGCAGTTATACATTTTCCTAACAACTTACAATATATGCAATAGAAGGAAGTTACATTAAATAAATGTAGAACAGGTATAAACATGTGTACAGAGTTGGCTAGAGAAAAGAATAAAAAACCCACAAAACTTGAGATGACATATCATAGAAAAGACAAATAAGCAAGATTTGTTAATTTTACATCAGATGGCAGGTTACAGGTATACAGACTTATGCTTACTTACAGCAAGGTAGAGAATGAAAACTTTTAGAGTAAGTAACAATATGATAGAGCTGAGAAGAACTCTACTTTAGTACATAGGTAGTGGTTATTATTCAAGTCATCACTAGTAGACAATGTAGGTCAGAAATAGGAAATAAATAAAGGGAGTGGGAAATAGGGAAAAAGAGAAAAAAAAGTTAGATGTTAGTCAGGGTTAGAGCAGGGACATAGCCAGTGTATTTTGAGGTGTTCCTTAAGATATTTTTTGAAGAGCAGTGTGGAAGAAAGAGAAGAGAGCTCATTAGGAAGCTGGCTCCAGGTTTTTCCTACTGTGTTTGAGAATAATGAGTCTCCAGCCTTGTTGTTAGATTTGGTAGTGGAAACTAGAACCTTATTAGATGAGCGTAGTGTTGCCAAGTTTTTATATGGAGTAATTAGGTTGGTGAGGATTGGAGTATTCATAGGGTTGTAGAGAATCTTTTGGGTGATAGTAAGTTGTTGATATAGAAGTTGGTTTTGTAGTTCTAACCATCTCAGCTGTCTAAGGTTGAGAAAGTGATGGGTTCTAAAAGGGGAGCCTGTGGCAAATCTGGCAATGTTATTATAGCTGGTTGCATGTTTGCTCAGGTTACTTTTAGATAGATTTGTATAAATGGAGGAGTCATAAACCAGAGTAGAGATAAGGTGGGTCTGGGCAATGGCAGTTCTGGCTAATGGTGTGGTAAAGGTTTTGATTCTATAAAGGGAGCTTAGTTTTCTGTTGACTGATTCTATAGTAGCATTAATATGATCATCAAAGTTAAGGTGGTGGTCTATAGTAATTCCTAGGAGACGGGTTGTAGTCTCTGGGGATATGGTAGTTCCATTATTTGAGGTTACTGTGAAGTGACATTGTGGAGACTTTTGGGTAGGAGTAAAAAGCAATAGTTTCATTTTTGGGGGGGTTCAGGTGGAGGCAATGTTGCATAAATCAATTTTTCAACATTATTGAATACTGTTTGGGTGTGGGACTGGAGTGAGGAAATGGAATTAGCAGAACAGATTAAGGTAGAATCATCTGCATATTTTATGCAGGTGGCTTATGGTATGTTATCATTGAGATCATTGATAAAGATAGAAAAGAGAAGGGGACCTAATATAGAGCATTGAGGTACTCCAATGTTAACAGGGGTGTTGATAAGTTGTTATCCCAGAGAACAGCTTGTTGTCTGTTATCTAAATAGGATTTAAACCAGAGTATTGCCTGTGGGTCAAGCGCAAGGGCTGTTAGTGTATCAATAAGTAGGTGATAGTTAACCATGTCAAAAGCTTTTGACAGGTCAATAAATAGTGCTGAGGAAAGAGAGTTATTATTGCGATTTTTGTTTATACAGTCAGAAAAGGATAGCAAGGCAGTGGTTGTACTGTGGTAGGGCTTAAAACCATGCTGACAGTTAGCAAGTAAGTTATTAGAAAGCAGGTGGAAGAGTAGCTAATGGTGGATACACTTTTCCATAATTGTTGCTATTGGGGAGAGTAAGGCTATTGGTCGAAAGTTGGACAGTTCAGTAGAAGAGCCACCCTTATGCAGAGGGATGATGTGTGAGATTTTCCAGATAGAGGGAATTTCTCCTTCTATAATTGTTCTGTTTATAAGGATGGATATGGGATAGGCAATGGCTTTAGATACTATTTGTAGGTTTTCAGCTGGTAGACGGTCAGCTGAGGGGGTGCATCTTTTGAGCTTTTGAAGATGAGAGCAGATGAGGGATGTAGGTACAGATTGTAGATGAAAGGAAGGAGTTGTCCTATTAATGTTGTCTGATAGGCTAGTGCTAACAGTGGGTAGTGTATTAGCTAAATTTTGAATTGCTTCGGTGAAGTAGTTGTTGAAGGCATCAGCAATTTGCTTAGAGTTTTTCTGGGTAGTACCTGATGAGGTGGATGTTTTAGAGTGCCCTGACTGAAGCAATTTGTTAATGCCTGACCAGAACTTTTGCGGTTCATTCTGGTGGGTTTGTTGTAGGTGACGGTAGAAGTTCTTTTTGTCAAGCAGTATTTCCTTTTTGGTAGAGTTTCATAACTGTTTAAAGTACTGATGGTATGCTGGGTTTTTTGAAGCTCTCCATTTGGCCTATATTTTATTACATAGGAGGATATTTTGCATAGTTTCTTTAGTGAGCCATGGAGCAACTTTGGTCCTAATATGTGAGGGGGCATGGAAATGAATTTGTAGGAATTTAGTATTGAAGTAAGATACAGCTTCATCCAGTTGAAGATGATATAGAGGCGACCAGTCATGTGCCTTAAGTTCATTTTGGAAGGTCTCTGGATTAAAGTGCTTTTTAAAGCATGAGGTTTTGAAAATATTTGGATTGGGGTTATGGAGTTTTTGTTTAATTATGTAGGTTAGAGAGTGGACACTGTGGTAAATGTGCAATACTATAGTACAAATAACTAGATAAACAGGGGTTCTTTTTCCAGTTATGGCAAATGTGTGTGTACAAGAGTATGTATGTTTTTGGATGAAGTATTTTGAGGACTCTCCCACCCAGTACACTTCCCAGTGCCCTACTTTAGCAGTCCTGCAGATGTCATTCACATTAGAAGTACCTTTGGCCACTTGTCAGCCGTATAAGCTCTGTATCATATATGATAACTGTGTAACACTATAGTACAAATAACGAGATAGGCAGGGGTTCTATTCCCCATTCTGGCAAATGTGTGTGTACAAGTGTTTGTAAGTGTGTATGTTTGCAGAGTGAAGTATTCTTAGGACTTTCCCACCCACAACACTTCCTAGCATACTACTTTAGCAGTCCTGAGGATGTTATTCACCTTAGAAGTACCTTTGGGCACTTGGCAGCCCTATATAGCATGTGCGATAACTGTGTAACACTATAGTACAAATAACTAGATAGGTATGGGCTCTAATCCCAGTCCTGGCAAATGTAAGTGTGTGTGTGATTCTTTGTAGGTGAAACAGTTTTAGGCCATTCCCAGACACTACACTTCCTACTGCCCTACTTTAGCAGTCCTGCTGATGTCATTACCCTCAGAAATACCTTTGGACAGCCCTCAGCTATATAAGCTTTGTGGTTCATGCAATAACTGCATGACAGTATAGTAGAAATAACTAGATAGGCCCCAGTTCTATTCTCAGGTCTGGTAAATGTATAAGTGTATGTACAAGAATGTGTATGTTTGTAGGACAAAGTATTTTGAGGACTTTCCCACCCACAACACTTCCCAATGCCCTACTTTAGCAGTCCTGGTGATGTCATTGCCCTTAGAAGTACCTTTGGACAGCCCTCAGCCCTATAAGCTCCATGGTGCATGTAATAATTAAGTAACAATAATAAAGTACAGATAACTTGATAGGCATGGGTTCTATACTCAGTTGTGGCAAATGTGTGTGTGAAGGTGTTTTCCTTCTGCAGCAACAGCTTTGAATAATGTGTAGAATTTGGAATTTACAGCATCACACCCCACAGGGACGATTGTTGGCGACAGACATTTGTGGAATAATTTGTGGGTAGATTGGTCCATTTCACTGTAGTTGGGTGCAAAATGTAGGGCTATGCCTGGGGCAATGATTTGTTTGTGGGACAGCTGCCCCTTTTTTAAGGTGACAGTGGGATGTTGGGGAAGGGCTGTAGGTATGTTTTGGGAGGTAGGTTGGGTAGGATAGGTTGCATTCGCAGAAAGTCAAGACAGACAAGACAGTAGACAGTGGTGGTATATGACACATGAGGGGAGGTAACCACCTTTGATGAGGAAGGTGGTTGGGAATCCAAAGCCCATGAGCCTCCAAAATGGACACAATGGGACTGAGATACCCACCCATCGACAGTCCCCACTGCACCTTTATGGCCCCGAAGGTTGCTGTGCTTGGGGCTAGACAGAAGGGGAGCCTGCCCCTCAAGGTGCACCAGGTGGCCCCCCCATCTTGCACAGCCATCCATCCAACTCAGTGCAGATGACACTGCACACCATACCCCAGAACTGATGGTGGGTGATAGTCTCCTCTCTGCGTCCGCACCCAGGGAGGCCCTGTCCCCTGTAGCAGTTCCACTTGAAGATGGTGTAGGACCAGAGGAGAAGGCAGTTCCGGGTTGGGTTCCAGACATGCTGGGGCACAGCGCCATGGCCAGATGAGGTGGGACAGGTGGATCCACTGGGATCTGTCTTCCCAAACATGCTATGGTGTTGAGGTTTTACAATATGTATTGGTTAGTCATGAACAAAACATTTCTAAATAAGTTATAACACCATGTGTGGGTATTCCAATTAACCCCATACAACAGATTTGAAACAGTTGCATAGCAAACAGAACACATGCATAAATGGAACAACAATATGTATTGTAATAGCATACCAGTAACATTTATGGCAACAGGCCACCAAAAATGGTATTTGAACAAGGTATATTAACATACAGCCAATCAAATATATGAACAATAATAGAACACAAGTCCCAACATTAGGTTTGGGGAACAACATACCCATAGTATATGAATTATAGAATTGATCCAGATGAGGGCTGGGGGAGAGACAAAAAGTCCATTAACAACTGTTTATGCTTCTATTTTCCACAGCAGTACTCCTCAATACTCTACGGGTCTGCCCTAACTTTACATCTACCTACGGCCCATAGCTTCTGTATCACAAACATACCTGTGGAATTATATGAGGCAAACTGTGACAACTATGGGTACATGACTAGAGGAGACTTGTACATGTCAGGGTTACACATCTGGCACAGAATGGGTACCCTGCACTGCTATGTGAGTGTGCTACTGGCATACTTCACCTGGTTTCCTATCTGTGCCCAGGGTTGTTGGCAGCAGTGACTACTAGCCATGAAAGTGTGACACTTGAAAGACATGTATCAGGAAGAGTGCATGTTGTATGTACCTATCCTGCTGTCATTTGCAGACATCGGGTTGGACAGTGGAACAGTTGTGCACAGTGTATTAGTTTACCTTTCATACAGCTACTACTGACATTTCTTTACCTGTAAAACCTGTGGAGAAAATATCTGTTAACACTACCTGAGTGTTTCTACATTTATTCCTGATTCCTTGTGTGTGTGTATATGCACACATCTTACTACCACTCCCTGGATTTGAACCATGTCTGGGTATGTAAAATTAACTACTAAGCTATTTCTCATCACATGGAGCTACAGGAGAACTGCTGTTTCTTGCTTGACTGGTTTCTGCCTAATACTCTCTTGGTTAGACAGTCTGACCTTGTAATCCTGAGATGAATGCATGAAAGATAGTTAGTGTACTGTGCATTAATCCTTTGAAATAATGCAATCTGGACAGCAAAGGTTAACACATGGCAATGTTGCATGGGACACACTGTGATACATTACACATTACTATTCAGGTTTCAGAGATTAGTGCAGTATATATTTCATATTGCATTTATATCTTATTTTACAGCTCCACAATCTACAGTTTCTTTTAACAGCTGGTTCTCAGAACAACCTCAGTTAATGCATGCTGTCAAAGCCATATTTGCTGTGGAGAACCTGTATACATTCTGTTTCTGCAACAACATACCGGAGTAAACACAACTGTCTTTGGTATTGATCTTTATTACAGTGACATGACACAGTGCTTTAGTACTACATATATTAGTCAGACAAACTTTATTTATTCGGTTAACACAGTAACAGTATACCTACTGGCAGCAATCAATGTACTTCTTCTTAGTTAGATTTGTAATCATCAGCCTGTCGGTGCAGCCTTAACAGTCTGTCAGCAAGGGCTTTGATGTGGCTAGCCCTCTCTGCTGCAGCTGTAGGAGAGAAAAACAAACATTATGCATACCCGTCTATCACATACTCAGGCTAGACTTTTGTACAAACTACTTGATACTGATACTTACACACTACTGGAGCATTCCATGCCCATGCATCTTGGATCCACTGGGCCAAGAGCACCCCTTCCTCTGCTTTAGGTCAGCATAATGGTGCTGTACCTGCTCACCAGTTCAGTTGAAGCTAGTAGCACTAATGAGATCATGTGCAAGATGGTTCCAGGCCTCCTCTTTGTATTGTGAGCCCTGGTACTGGCCCTGCAGCAGTCTCTCATCATAGTTTTCTACAAGGAGTCCAGTCATGACCCTGGACCTCTGAATGCCCCAGCGCTGTGCCTGATAGCACGTTCCTTCACCAATGCCCAACATAGTACCTGCACAGATCAACTACAACAGGTTCTGGCTGTATTCCCACCTGTGCAGTTTAAATAAGGCCATATTCCCACCCTTTGCTGTCATTGGACCATTTTGAAAATGCTAAGCTCAGCTAAGCGGTTCACAAATCCGCTAAGCTGAGTTGAACCGTACTTAAAGGGGTAAATGCTGAGCACTGCTTAACAGTGCACAAATCCACATAGCTGAGCTAAATGCTGCTTAGCATTCACATTTAAGCAATGCTTAAACAAGCTAAGCATAGCTGAGCACTACTTAGCATTGCTCAGTTTTCATTTTAAAAGAATATCAGGATTGTAGATTAATTCATCATTACTAACATATTAATAAGTGTATATGATTTACTTTACATGACATCCCCCTATGTGCTTTCATTACATTACCTTGGGGTGTGAATATACTTTATGGGACACTTGTGTATTCATGGATGATTTCACATGTTATATGCAATCACACTTCCTTTTTGGACCTGCTACATTACCCTGGGTAACAAATACCAATTACTGCATGCATAATTTAACATAAAAAATAATTTTAACAATGCTTTCCCATGTAAAAAAAGTGCTTGTCTTAGTACTCGAACCGTGAATGCCTGCCTGAGAGCCAGGACTCTACCACTGCACTATTCTGTCATTGAAATTTGAGCTATACATTTTTATTTAGCTGCTATGAGATGCTTAAGCATTGCTGATCAGAGGGCCCTAACACTCACACCCACTCATCTATGCTTAAACATACCTTAGAATGGAAAAAAAGGGAAATTAATAAACCCACTTTATTTACATGTATCAATACTCCTTGTTAGTCACAGTAAGGGAAATTGTAAGGGGATACATAGGGACAGATTTTAAATATTGCTCTTACAAACTTAGGCATTTATTAGAATAATAGGTTTTGCATTAGCATGACTTTTCTGATGAATGTGGAGTCTTCAAGTCAAATGTCTGTCATTATTTAATGACTCACATCCTCTACTATTTGCCAGGTAGGGACAGATATTTGGGGGAACACACTATAAATATGATGCAGCATACCTCTCAACTGTACAGGTTTTTGCAGAATGTCCAGATTTTTGACTCATATTTATGGTTCATTTCTCATACAATTGTGGTTTTCTAGCAAATCATTAGCAGATCACTCAGGGTTTAAGTCAGAGGATAATGACAGACATTTGAGTTTCAGACTTCATACCCTTCAGAAAATCTGTGCTAATGCACAACCTGTTATTCTATCCACTTTACAAGTTTGTAAGGGCAATATTTAAAAAGTGTCCCCATTTTTGGGCCTTTGTCATCCCATTATTTATGGCTTTGTCCAGATGTCTTGTTCTAAGAGGTTGAGGGTATGTGAGGCAGACATGTGGGCATTCTGTGAAAACCTGTTGAGGGGTATAGCTGTACAGAACTTTTGCAATGTAGGGGCTGTGTGACAGTACCTGTCACACAGCCCCTGCATTGCTTCCCATCTTCATAGCTACATTCAGTGTCCACGAGCACTGAAAGTACTTGGAAAGTGCTCTTCGGCACTCTGACAATGTAGGGGGTGTGTGACAGTATCTGTCACACACCTCCTGCATTGTTTCCTATCTAAACTTCCTGCTTTTAGTGTCTGTGGACACTGAAAGCATTTGGAAATTCTGTACGGCACTTTGACAATGCAGGGGATGTGTGACCCCTGCATTTATTTCTTGATCCCCTATCTATTTCAGTGTCCGCAGACACTGTTTTATTATTTTATTTGGTTTCAGTGTCCGCAGATACTGAAAAGCATTTAAAAAGTGCCATACAGCACTTTGAGAGTGCAGGGGGCATGTTAGATGTGCGTGCACTACTTAAGCACACCCCTGCACTCAGTAGTGTTCATGTACGCTTGGCCTTAGCAGTAGCGCACCTTCATGAATATGCAAGGCGTGCTGCTGCGAAAGCTATGGAGAAATGGACATGGTTCACTCTGTGCAGGATTAGTACTATTCCTGCACAGAGTTTATTGAATCCTGGGGCATAACCTTTGCAAAAAAGCATGTCAATTCTGATAAGAAATATTCCAATGACCTACAAAAATATAGATACAACCCCCCCAAAATTATGGTATGCTATCAAAGAAATATTACATCCAGGAGCAAAAAAAATGACCTTAATCCTTCCCCCAGTATCACTCCAATAGAATTTGATGTCCATTTTAATTCATATTTCATTGAAAGCCTAGCTGACCTTGGTATGGATACCCCCTATTACCTCTGATTCACTCCAATACTCATCTCTACTACTGCCTCTATCTTTACCTTAAAACATCTCACTACTGCCTATATAAAACAATTACTACATAGTCAAACTATGTTCCTCCTCTGCTGATAACCTCCAAGCAGAATACCTTAAGACAGCTACACTGCCATGGCCAGCCTAGGTTTCCAAACTAGTGAACATTTCTACCCAAAAATCCTAAGTTCCTTTCCTCTGGAAGGTGTCTTGCATTATCCCAATCCACACAGGTACAAGTCAACACATTTATCCAACTTTAGGCCTATTGCACTCGTACCTCTTCTTTCACAAATATTTTAAAATTGTGCTCAGAAGCAACTATTTCAATACCTCCTGCAGGAAAATCTCGTAACCTCCACACCGCATGGCTTCAAGCCAGTCCATGGCACAGCCACAGTTCTAATAACCTTTATGGACACCAACAACACAAGTCAAAAACAATGGCAAATGTGTCTTCTCCTTATTCTTGGACTTGTCTAAAGCTTTCAGCATCATATCCCACAGTCAGCTCCAGCTACAAATGTCTTCTCTTATCCTATCACAATCTACTCTCCAGTGCTTTTAATAACTACAAATCTGATGGACATTGGTCTGTTAATTGGCATTGTACCCTCTTTTTTTAAGAGCCTGTCACTACAGATGCACCCCAAAATTCTATTTTGGTCTTCTCCATTTTATATGTTCACCATCAATCTCCATATGCCCCATCAACAAGCATCCCTTATACAATATACAGATGAGTCTACCTTTCTATGTTCTTATGATGGCCTATATCATCATTAACAAATAACACAAGAAGCCTTAACTTTAATTTTTTTTAAGCTACTACTAGTTTTTCAGAATAATACACCCAAGATAAAACCAATTTCAAAATTACTTCTTTGAGTACACAGAAATTAATGTAGTTTCCTACACAAAGTTGCTGAGTGACTGTAGATGATGAACTTAAATTTGATCTCCACATTCAAAACAGAATTAAAACAAACAATAAAAACTAGGAATGCTACATAGAACAAAGAACTTCTTCACAAATTCTACTAAATTGGTAACTCTAGCTACCAATTATCTGCTACCCTCTTTTTTCTAGAGGACACTGAGACTGACAACTTCAGGTTTCCCAAAAAACTAAATTAGAACTTTGTTACAATACAGGTGCAAGATCTGCAAAAAATAAACGTTACCATCCCTTGGCTCTTCTGCACGTAAGGCGCTAAATTGGACATAACTACTCCACCACCTAACATACTCAGCTAGTGATGACTCATAAATTAATATATAAACTTTCACCTTGCCCATCTCTTTGTACGATTCAGACCCATAACAATCTAGTAATAAAAAAATCCTCGCCACCTACAAACCATAACAAACTGCAGGATGTAGTGTGAATTATGTGGAAACAAAACATGGAGCTCGGTTCTTAAAAGAAATGGGTCTGTATTCAACCTCCATTGCTTCAAATCTCAATTAAAAGAATTTCAGTCCAACTATTGGCTTTATTCCTACTACATACCTGATTAAAACTCCCTGTATACCTTTATTCTAAATCATTCTAGTCCCTACTTCAACTTCCATATACTTAAGTTTTAAGACATTTTCCCTCTTTTGAGTTCCTGATTATTTCAACATCTTCCATTTCCTTTACTCCTCTGTCTATTACATGTCTAAATTTGCAGATACTACCTTTCTCACTCTAACTTGTAATTTCCCACTCTCCCTTCATCCTATCCTGTTAAACCTTCTACTTCAGTTTTACCCTTCTCTAGCTATCTCATATATACTCCTAGACATTTTCCCACTGCTCTCATGTCTCCCTGTCATCTTAGCAGCTCCAAAGTCTATAGCTTATTTGCTATAGTCAGTATCAGTCCCACCACTACCATCTATAACCACCATTTTTAACACCCCTATTCTTTCTTTCTACTCTTCATTTTATCCTGCCTCACTCTATTCCCTGGTGTCAGACTTCCCATCTCTTGTCTTTTTTATCTCCTGAATTTGCCTAAACTGTGTATTTCTTCTCATTGACACTTTCACTGCTTTATATTTATATTGAGCTATTCAAACTAACAACAGAAGGAATGTCAGAAGCATGGATCTGTAAGATGTATATTTGAATTAATGTTTTCATTTTTGTGTAATTTGTATTTGATGTTACGTTTTCTTATTAATCTCACTTGAGGTGTAACTCTACTACCTGTAAACCATTTTTGTTCAACTTTTATATGTATGTAATACAATGACTTTGTTGGACTTTTCTCCCAGGGCCTCCCCTGAAAATAGGTAACATTGCCCACTCGTTTTTTTCCCAGGAAACAAATGCCACTAATTAAATAATCAAATACTTGCTGCATTATTCCTAAGCACACTGTTGCTGGTTTAATCTTCATACAAGGAGTTATCATCAGACCTTTCAACTATCCCTGTTTTGTCAGAACATTAGTATTTTCAGGCCTGATTTAGGCTGTCCCTAATTTTGGATGTATGTCCCTATTTTTAGGCCTACTTTACCCCTTCACACAGTTTCCACCCTAATCATGTGTTTTTTTAAGCTAGTACATAGAAAACCACATGACATGGCCTATATAGTAATGGCAATAATAATGTAAAGAATGAGAACGCACATCTTGCAACTCTCTTTTTTTACCTGCTGCAAAAGTAAATGGCCTTGTTTGATAGAATTCTGTGATACAGTTCATTAAAGTCTATACATCTTATACTGTCTCTTTGATAATGTGCATATATTTCCATCATTTTGTCAGACAATATTCTTTAAACATGTTTCTGAGTAGTATCCCATACTGCCACTGAAGGTGGGAAGATTTAGCTGCTATCGGGGATTCAAATGTTACACTAATTAAATATTTCCATTTTTGCAAAATGCACCTATATTCAATGTTTGCAGGTTGACAGTTATGGACACCATCCCCTTGTGACCTCTATTCTCCCACTGATTGGTGCATCTTACTGGTCCATGTGTTTGACATTCCCTCTATTTTGTCTCTTAACAAAACACAGGTTTTCCTTTTGATCTCTTTTATTGTTAGATAGCCTTTCACGTCTACATATTTCCATCTTTGGGCATGGCAACTCGTTGGAACTTCCTATCCTTCTTACTTTTGATTTCTTTGGATGACAATCCAGACCAGATGCCTTTCCAAAGTCTTCAAAAATCTGCAGCACCTGATGCAAGATTCCCTTAACATCATCCAATAAGAACATGAATCCTCTGCAAACTAGCTTATACTACTATTTTTTTTGCCACTCACTCCCCTGCTTTCTATTAGAATAGTTATTCTCCCCTACTCTTTCTTTCATTTATAAGCTGTGTCCTGGATCTAATAGGCAATATAATATAAGCGATTCCACATTAAACAGCATCAGCGAATACAGTTTTATGCTGCTGTATGCTGAAAGAAGGTACTAGAACAATAATTTTAAGCCGATTTTAATGAGTAATATCAGGTAGAAAAGGTTCATAAAAGGTTACTAGGCTAATCATCCAAGATCCATTATAAGCCTAACCATATTTATCCCAAGTTGCCCCAGTTGTCAGTAGTTAGGTGAGCAAAGTTCTCAGAGGTGTAAGTCTATGGTAATACTAAGGGTTGTTTTCCATGTAGCTAACGTCACCAAATCAAACATAACACATTTCCTTAAGTAGCATTTCAGTTGCCATGACTATTCTCATCTTGCAAAATTTAATCAGTCGGATCATAAACAATAGGTCTCCCCAGTACACTAGCTGTTCTACCACTGGCACATAACTAAACCAGATGATTGTCACCTATGTTAATAAAACACCATAAGGAAAAAAAAACCTCTCCATAATCATCTGTGCATTGTTATACTGTTAGATCCCTCTACCTCACCATGTTTACAAGTTGCAGTCCCATAAATCAGGTATACATGCAAGCCTCCCTCTAGTTTTGTCTGTGTTATGGTATATAACTGTTACTGTTGGCTATTCACCATTACCTCGTTAATAATGCTGTCCAAAATCTGCTGTAACTTGCATGCCAAAATGGTAAAATATAAAAAATTAAGAAAATGATACTGCAATGAAGCATTTAGAAAAGCAATATGCACCAGTGTTGACAGCAGATGTCTGAGGATTAACTGACTTGGACAGCAATATTACCTAACAGAACTGGAACCTAATGTTATCCAAATGGACGAAGCATTTGTTATAATAACACAGTATCTTGAATATGTGTATAAGGTCAGTTAAGAAAACAGGTGGGCTTCCCAGTGTATAGGGGGAGGGCAGTGGTTTAAACTTAAATCAGGAAATTCTACAGCTTCAGACCATTACATTTAAGTTAATGTAAGAAACACTACCATAACAAAATGTCAAAGTTTACTACAGGTGACACCTCTCATGACAGATCCAACACAGACTGAGTGATTAAAGGCAAAATGTGTTGACCAAATTCTTTTAAGCTGGTCATAGAAGTGCACCAGTATACCATACACCACAGGATAAAAGTAAATGGTGTGAGCACTTCTGTGCCAGCCGGTCAAATACATCAACTTACTTGGATTCCAAAAAAAAAAGTTCTCTGTTGCGAGCAAGTCTAGAACTATTTCTGATTAAGTGAACAAGAAGAGTGAATAATGGAAAACATAAGCTGCAACTCCAACTAGTATTTTTTAAATGTCTTTTACTTGAGTCATGCTGACTTTTAATGTCAGGTATGAGTTACATATTTCTGAATCAGTTAAATCCTTAATTACACCAAAAACAAAAGGAGCAAGCAAGTGAAAATTAATGGGTCAGTATATTAGTGCAAATTAATCAATGCTGGATTTGCTACATTTATAGCACTCTTTGTGGATTGCTGTCAAAACCAAAAGGAGATGTATGCTTCGAACAGACAGACTTGTGCCAATATGCAAAGGAATTTAGGTTTGCATTTATAATTCAAACACAAGAAGTAATTTCATAGGTTCATAGTTAAGTACTTGGCTAGCTGCCCTTGTGGGCTATTTTATGCCTATAAGTTCAAAAATCAACGACAGTTGAGTGAAAAACCTTTATAATAACAACACAAAGCTTTCAGGTTAAAAACCCTTTTTCAATGTATGACAACAGGTATAATAAAACCGCCCATATATATACATAAAACAAATCATATGACCTGCAGCCATGGTCACATGATTCACATACAAAGTGTTTGTAACCAATATTTAAAAATAAACATTTTAACAAATTCTTACAAACATAAAACATATTAAAACACATGTTCATTTTAATCTAGTTTGTTGTATTCTAGTTAAAATAGGTTTTAAGGATAATGCTGCATTTAATCCAGGGGGTGTATCAGCGGAAAGCCTCACTATCCATTCATATTCCTTGAGGTCCAAAAAATTGGACAAATCACCTCCCCTGGTTGTTACTAGAACATGATCAATTACTCTAAATTTAAAACAATGTTTACTTCCTAAGGACTGTATATGCCTTGATAGTGCATTATTCTCATTATTATGTCTAATATTAGACCTGTGCTCTATTATTCGTTCTTTAAGTTTTCTAGTGTTTTTTCCCACATAGAATGATGAACAGATTTCACATGTTGCTAAGTAAACCACATTACTAGTAGCACAAGTGGCATAGCCATAGAAATTAAACACCTTACCTGATACTGGATGTATAAATGTATTACCCTGAATTGCATCCTTAACTATATCACCACAGCTACTACAATTATAACAAGGATACATGCCTTGTTTTGTGCTTATGTCCAAACTAGGTTTTACATTAGTAAAATCTTTATATCCTAATAAACTTTTTAATGTCCGCATGTTTCTGTAGCTGAAGTAAGGTTTATCGCCTACTATCAGTCAAATGTCATCCTGTGCTAGTAATACCTTCCAATATTTAGTTATTATTTTTCTGATAACATCAGACATTGAGTTAAATGTAGTTGTAAATCTTAATTTACTTACATGTCTCACAGGTGTTATTGATTCTCTTTCAGTGGATAGCTTGTTAAAAATAGATTCAAACATTCCATCCCTATGTGTTATTATATAATTCTTAGTGTTTATTAATAAATCCTCTGGATATCCACTATTCTTAAATTCCTCATAGGTATCATTCAATTGTTTCATAAAAATT
Organism: Protopterus annectens; assembly: GCF_019279795.1. Lineage (NCBI taxonomy): Eukaryota > Metazoa > Chordata > Ceratodontiformes > Protopteridae > Protopterus > Protopterus annectens. Next base: position 1,588,932,280 of record NC_056741.1, read on the forward strand.
TCTTGCTTTGAGTTCAATCTACTTACTCTGGCCATTTGGGCTTTGATAATACCTTTCTTGCATGCAGGTATCTACCTGCTGCTACTTCCTTCTTAAACACAGATGTATTTATGCTATTGTTATGTTTAACAATTGTCACATCTAGAAAATTTATAGATATAGCTGATACATCTACTTTGAACTTTAAAAAAATAGTGGTATTATTCAAAAATAGAACAAAATCCATAAGTTCAGATAGAAGAAAACAGTCATCTACAAACCTCTGATAAAGACAATGTTGTCATTCAAAAATATTTCCCATCACTTATATTTTCTTTCTCCCATTGGTATCCAATACTAATTCAAGTAACATGCATAGATTTTCTATATGTCTAGTTGTGAAATTAGAGTATTGTGTTAAAAAACTTCTTATAGATTCTACTCCATAGTCATTAGGAATGACCGTAAACAATGAATTAATGTCCATAACCACCATGTACATATTATTAATATTGGTATTTGATTCCTTTAGTCCTGTATAACAATTCCTTAATTTCACCAAAAAGTCAGATGTGTCTTTCAATACTGTACTACATTTATTTAATAAAGGCTGTAGCTGTTTCTGCAAATATAGGGATATCGGTTCTGTAATCCAGCCTTTGCCAGATACTATGGGCCTCATCGGTGGGTTGTCCTTAGATTTATGTACCTTGGGAACCCCATATAGTTGTGGGATAACTGGACAGGGCACCGTAAAAAAATGAAAAAGATCCAATGTTATATCATTAGACAATTGAAGTTCATAAATACACATGTTTACATAACTAATGCACTTTTTAACATCCGTAGTTGATACTCTTTTAAAAGCCATTTGGTCATCCAATAGTAACATTATAGCTTGGTTATACATACATTTATCCTTTATAACAATGGAGCCTCCTTTGGCAGCTTGCTTCATTATGATATCTGCATTATCTCTAAGATCATTCAATGCCATATACTCAGAGTGTGTGATATTAAAAGACCTATTACTTCTTTTGTTTTCATAAGCTTGTCTAATGTCATATTCACACAAATTGTGAAATGCTGTTAATACAGGTGGACAACATGGCATAAATTACACAAATTAGTATCACAGTCATTATTTTTAAAAATTAATTTTAGCGCTATAGATCTAATGAACAATTTTAGGTCAGTTATAACTTTTACCATGTCCTCAATGTGGGTGGGTATAAAGCCCAATCCCTTATTTAGTAAAGAAATATGCTGCGGTTTTAAAGCAAGTGATGACAAGTTTATAATACCTGCCTTTACCTTCTGGCTATTTTCTGTTGTTTTTGTGGACTGTCGTTTTTACGTTTTAAGTCCACAAACGAACGGGTGTCCCTCGATTTTGCCCTGCCTCTTGATGTAGATCTAGTTGCCACGAACTTCTCCTTATCTTTTATACGTTCCGCATTCTGTAACTGAAATGGTTTTGCGAAATAATTGTTTAAAGTTTTCTGTTTAACCTCTACTGGATGATTTGCCTCGCTTTCCTTCGCCACGCTAGCGTACGTGTTTCCTGCAGCTTGTTCCCAATGCTGACGTGTTGCTTCTAGAGCTGGTACCCAATCCAGTTGATAGTTCATGAACATCGTTCAGCGGTGATTTTAAAGGCACAGTCGCTATTTCTGGGAAGACATCTAAAGAATCCAGTAGTATATTTGCCGGTAGTTGTTTCACGGAGTGTTGTACTTCTTTACTAGCTCCTATATCAGATCCTTTTCTGCCTCTTATTCCATTGAATGTTACCTCAGTTTTCGGCCAGGAAAAGATATTTCCTAGTTGATAATCGGAAATATCTTTTTCACTACTTCTAGGCGATCATCCAGAGTATTGAGTCTGTCCATCATAGAGCTATATAATGACTGTAGATTACTAAAACCTGGCATAGCTAATAGTTCTTCTTCCTTAGAGATAATTTATGTTTTGAGTTTGTTTTCAATATTACTAAAAAACGTATTCATCAGCAACATATAGTCCTTACTTAACTTCAAGTTAAGGCATTGCCACTGTTTAAGCAGCTCTGGATATGTATTGCCATAGGAAGGCATTTTTGTAATTCTAAGCCCACGTGGAGCTATTCCTTGTTCAATATATGCATCAAAGCTAAAGTGCTGCCATTGTAAGCGCTTAAAAGTACCAACCTTTCTCTCCAGTGCTTGTATTTGACATTCAAAGTCCAACGTATTCATTGTTGTACCATTTTCCTTTTCCATTGTTGGTAAAGTACTAGTTGTTAACTGCAAAAGGGGGTTGGTTTCTCTCTCAAAAAGAGACTTTAAGCGATTGTGATAATCCATGGTTGGCTGCAACAGGCTGTAAAAAGGCTCAACTTCAGTGCAAAAGAAAACCACAGCTGAAACAAAGCACTGATATCAAAGCTATAAGTTCAAAAATCAACGACAGTTGAGTGAAAAACCTTTATAATAACAACACAAAGCTTTCAGGTTAAAAACCCTTTTTCAATGTATGACAACAGGTATAATAAAACCACCCATATATATACATAAAACAAATCATATGACCTGCAGCCATGGTCACATGATTCACATACAAAGTGTTTGTAACCAATATTTAAAAATAAACATTTTAACAAATTCTTACAAACATAAAACATATTAAAACACATGTTCATTTTAATCTAGTTTGTTGTATTCTAGTTAAAATAGGTTTTAAGGATAATGCTGCATTTAATCCAGGGGGTGTATCAGCGGAAAGCCTCACTATCCATTCATATTCCTTGAGGTCCAAAAAATTGGACAAATCAGCGGAATGGATAAATGTATGTATAACCAAGCTATAATGTTACTATTGGATGACCAAATGGCTTTTAAAAGAGTATCAACTACGGATGTTAAAAGTGCATTAGTTATGTGAACATGTGTATTTATGAACTTCAATTGTCTAATGATATAACATTGGATCTTTTTCATTTTTTTACGGTGCCCTGTCCAGTTATCCCACAACTATATGGGGTTCCCAAGGTACATAAATCTAAGGACAACCCACCGATGAGGCCCATAGTATCTGGCAAAGGCTGGATTACAGAACCGATATCCCTATATTTGCAGAAACAGCTACAGCCTTTATTAAATAAATGTAGTACAGTATTGAAAGACACATCTGACTTTTTGGTGAAATTAAGGAATTGTTATACAGGACTAAAGGAATCAAATACCAATATTAATAATATGTACATGGTGGTTATGGACATTAATTCATTGTTTACGGTCATTCCTAATGACTATGGAGTAGAATCTATAAGAAGTTTTTTAACACAATACTCTAATTTCACAACTAGACATATAGAAAATCTATGCATGTTACTTGAATTAGTATTGGGAAACAACATATTTTTATTTGATAACAATTTCTATTTACAACAAATACATATGCCAACTTGGTCCTATACCAATGGGAGAAAGAAAATATAAGTGATGGGGAAATATTTTTGAATGACAACATTGTCTTTTATCAGAGGTTTGTAGATGACTGTTTTCTTCTTTGGAAAGGTGATCTATCTGAACTTATGGATTTTGTTCTATTTTTGAATAATACCACTATTTTTTTAAAGTTCAAAGTAGATGTATCAGCTATATCTATAAATTTTCTAGATGTGACAATTGTTAAACATAACAATAGCATAAATACATCTGTGTTTAAGAAGGAAGTAGCAGCAGGTAGATACCTGCATGCAAGTAGCATGCATGCACCTCACGTTTTTAAAGGTATTATCAAAGCCCAAATGGCCAGAGTAAGTAGATTGAACTCAAAGCAAGAAATGTTTATGAAACAATTGAATGATACCTATGAGGAATTTAAGAATAGTGGATATCCAGAGGATTTATTAATAAACACTAAGAATTATATAATAACACATAGGGATGGAATGTTTTAATCTATTTTTAACAAGCTATCCACTGAAAGAGAATCAATAACACCTGTGAGACATGTAAGTAAATTAAGATTTACAACTACATTTAACTCAATGTCTGATATTATCAGAAAAATAATAACTAAATATTGGAAGGTATTACTAGCACAGGATGACATTTGACTGATAGTAGGCGATAAACCTTACTTCAGCTACAGAAACATTAAAAAGTTTATTAGGATATAAAGATTTTACTAATGTAAAACCTAGTTTGGACATAAGCACAAAACAAGGCACGTATCCTTGTTATAATTGTAGTAGCTGTGGTGATATAGTTAAGGATGCAATTCAGGGTAATACATTTATACATCCAGTATCAGGTAAGGTGTTTAATTTCTATGGCTATGCCACTTGTGCTACTAGTAATGTGGTTTACTTAGCAACATGTGAAATCTGTTCATCATTCTATGTGGGAAAAAACACTAGAAAACTTAAAGAACGAATAATAGAGCACAGGTCTAATATTAGACATAATAATGAGAATAATGCACTATCAAGGCATATACAGTCCTTAGGAAGTAAACATTGTTTTAAATTTAGAGTAATTGATCATGTTCTAGTAACAACCAGGGGAGGTGATTTGTCCAATTTTTTGGACCTCAAGGAATATGAATGGATAGTGACCTGGATTAAATGCAGCATTATCCTTAAAAACTATTTTAACTAGAATAGAACAAACTAGATTAAAATGAACATGTGTTTTAATATGTTTTATGTTTGTAAGAATTTGTTAAAATGTTTATTTTTAAATATTGGTTACAAACACTTTGTATGTGAATCATGTGACCATGGCTGCAGGTCATATGATTTGTTTTATGTATATATATGGGCGGTTTTATTATACCTGTTGTCATACATTGAAAAAGGGTTTTTAACCTGAAAGCTTTGTGTTGTTATTATAAAGGTTTTTCACTCAACTGTCGTTGATTTTTGAACTTATAGCTTTGATATCAGTGCTTTGTTTCAGCTATTTTATGCCTAACCAGTTTCTCTTTTGGTGCTTGAATTAACCTATCCCATTTGATGTTAGATTGACTTTACCCATCCATTTGTTGATAATTGTATATTACCCTTAGTGAGAATAACTGGGGTCATACCACAGAGAATTTGAGGAGACCCATGCATGGGATAAAGCATATAGGGGCTGCTTCTATCCATTAGTGGTACAGACAGCAGTTCTAATGTATATTTTCTGTTACTCATCCATAGATCCAAGTTGTGCTTTTAATATGCCAGGGATGAGTTTGTTTTACATGGATGGTGAGTCTGTGCCAGAGAAGTGGTATCCCCTGCGAGGTATACCATTCTCTCCAAGCCATTCTGCTGATGTTGCAGAAGAGGTTTAGACTTGTATGCAGACACAGACACAAAGTCTTGTCTTAGCAAGTCTGTAGGATACCAAGTATAGTGATAGGGTGTTTCAGTCAGTCCATGAAGGATATATTGTTTAACCCTTGTATCCTTTTAGTAATGTATCTCTGTCAGAATTCCAGTTGCATGTGTCTGGAAAGGTGCTTGTCAAAGGGGGCATTTTACTCAATGGCTGTCCTAATGAGGGCTGAGTAAATGGGGCAATGACATCTCTAGCTCTAGACACAATTCTTTTTTTATAGCTCCACAGCATAGAAGGTATTTTTTATAACTGTGGACACATGTTAGTCAAAGATAGGCTACTGTTTGCGTAAGTTCCCAAATTCCAAACATTTAGGTTAATTCTTGGAGGTGTATTGTCAGTATGGTATTTCCCCAGGGCAGATGATTTCTCAAAGGATATAATAATGCATTTTTTGACATTTAGTCTGTAATATTGGTACCAGTTATTTGGGACAAACCCTCCTATAGGATGGCTAAATAATTTAGGGATTCAATGACTGTTCCTAGCTTGGAGTTATTTGCAAAGTTAATCAGCCAGAGCCCTATGATATTGGCTATTACTTCAGAAAAGTAGATGCTAAACAGGAGATATCTCAGTACAGAACCCTGGGTGATTCAACTGGTGACTGGTTTCTTTGTGAAGGTTATTTTCCTCATTAGTGTGTGCATGGTTGGACGTACATGTGCACTGAGAGGGCATATGATGCCCTATGGTGCTAGGATGGATGTTACTTCCATCCTAGGAAACCAAATACATGAGAACAAATGGGATCAATTCCATTTGAGAGAGAATTGATGCTGAGCAGGTATGAAGGTAAAGAGCACATAGGGAAAATATACAAATAATCAGTAGGTGGGATGTGTGTTGTTGAGTCTCATGACATGATAATATTTTTCATTTGCAAAGTGCAGTGTGTAGAGTGCACACACGATGACTATAATGTACTAATGTTATTCTTTCTTGATGCTGTGTAATAAGTATGCATTGTATGGATTGTACATTTCACAATGCTAATGGAAACAAGATGAAATAATGGGTTGAGAGACAATAGTCTTTACATATATAGCTTGAGAGTTTCCAGATATTTTCTTTAAACTTGTACCCTTTTTCTACCAAACAAGTTCTTACCATTACATCTGCTGCCAAAGTAAGCTTCCTAATGCAGAAATAAAGCTAATGTAAGGTGACAACATATTCAGGTGCACTTTTGGGCACTGACAGATTAGCATTTATAAGAATTATTTTTTATGCAACCAGTGTAAGAATTGTTAGACTGCATGCTGTGAAATGTTAAAGTACACTGTTCTTTAAGGTGTAACATTTAGACAATTTAAATCACACAAATAAAAGCCATGTAATAAACTACAGAACACCTTGCATTTTGTATTCATTTCAGGTACTTTCTCATGCTGCTTTCTGGCAAGTAAGCTAACCTTTTCGCCTATAAGAGTAGATTATTAGCCATTGAAAAAATGTTCTCAAAAATGACACATTAGCAGTGTGTCAATACCAGCCTGGTCTTATTAATGTCATTGCCATCTTCTCCCTTCCTTCCTTCAAGCACAATAATTCATGAGACTAACTGCAAATATTCTCTTTACAAATAATAAATCTGCTTATTTCAGACTGGTTATCTCACCACTTGCATGGTGTACAGCTAACCAACACAAATAACTTACATCACAGCAAGCTAAACAGCATTATGAACAGTCCTCCAATTTCAACTTAACTTTATACTTCTGCAGTGCCATAGCTAGGATGATATAAAGGGGTCAATTGCTCCAGGCACAAACTCTTAGGCAGCACAATTGGCACTTCAGGAGTTGCCAGTCAGGTGCAACTGCCACATTCATTGAAACAGCTGTGGCTGATATCGTGGATGCTTAAATGAATATGTGTGTATGCATGATACATGGAGCTAGTGAAAGTTCTTCTACAGTTGCAGAAGGAATGCCCCCTTCTTTTATGCTGGGTCTCTAGGGATTTAGCACAGGCATTAATTGGCATTCCTGTGGTTTTGCACTCATGGTCAAACTAAAGTGTCCCCATCTTCTTATTGGAAAAGGGCAGCTTCAACCCACTAAGATGACCATTCGTGGAACAAGCAGTGCATCTTGAAAGTAAAGGTTGCAGAATTACTTTTTTTTTTGCATTGCTAGTCTTTACTTAATGGTAATACTAACAGTAGTTTTAAATCTTCAAATAAGATTTCAAACAAAAACAGTGATTGCAAAACACCATTCCAATGTTTACACAATCCCCTGGAAGATAACACTGGCACTTCAAAATGTCAAAAGAGCAGCATTTTGCTGTTTTTATATCTCCATAAAGTATATGTCAACTGGATTGTTTGGAGGAAGGAAATTATGAATTTGCTTTCACTGTCTCATGACAAGGCATGCCTACTCTTAAGATTTGTTAGGTAACATGTACATATGCCTATTGATACTCTTTAATCGCCAGTTTAACATCCCTCTTTATCTATGTCAAGTCATGGAGATCTCAGTTCATTTACATATTATTCTGTTATAGCTATTCACATTAAAACAAGGTGGTAGCTTTGAGTAACTTAAACATAAAAACAGGAAAAATAAGTAATATATGCAGATAGCAGCCACTGTCTATTGTGAATTAGATGATGTGTGATAACATTTACTGACATGGCAGAGCACAGCTTCTTGCATGACTCAACTAAGAGGAAACTAATATGTAGAAATATAAGTTTGGCAAATTGCTTTTTTAATGTGCTTAACTATATTTTTGATATATATACATCAGTGCTTCTCTGTAATGTTTCTATTTATTACTTGAGTCAAGTTATCTGTGGTCCTAGCAGTATATGAGGAGAGAGATTTTATTAATCTAAAACAGAAATATGGCACAGAGTGTTCTGAGTCACTCGTATGGTCTTTCCCAGCCTCCAAACCCCTTTGAATTTACTTAGAAAAAAATATATCAGAACACTCTGACCCCATAAATGTTAACTGAGAAACTCTGCCTCATCATACATAAATGTCAACAGCTCCAACATTTATGTGAAACACAGATGATCCTCATTTAACATTTACAGACCCAGGCATGATGCCAGTTAAAAAAGCTTAAGCTACTTTTTGTGTCCCCCCAACACACACACACACATCCATCAGTTTTTCTTATAGTTCTGTAGTTCCTAACCTACCTTTCCAGGACTCCTGGAACAATATCACCAAGGGGCCATGGTGAAGTGAAGGGAAGCGGCATTCTGTTTTTCAATTTCCACCTCTTACTACTACCATGTAGTCTTGCAGCTTAAACAATGGATGAAAATTCCATTTTCTGAGTCTACAATATAATTTCATGCAAGATTAACCTTTAGACTCCAGGTCAAATTTGTCATGTTCAGCAAAAGAATTGATTTCTATACAAAGTGAATGAAGTGTATCTGATGCAAGAAAAGTTTAAATTGAGGAAAAATACCCTGGTTACTAAGCTGTAATGATCTTGGAGTGAGAAAAGTAAAATAAGGTTGTAGGGTAAAATGCCTGTCCCCTTCCATATGGGGGGGGGGGGGTTACCAGAACCATTTGTTTGAATTTGCAGGTTTTATATTCTTGCCCAACACATGGGACTTGCTGAATACTACCAATGGAATTGTTGACTATGCTGTGAGACTCAAGTGGATGCCTTTCAAGGGGTTGGTTATTAATAAGACGGTCATAGATGAAGTGATTTTTGTAAGGGTGGTTATATGTATGCATTTGTGGTCTGACAACAATTTTCTTTTTGAAAACTAAATGCATTCCTTCTATTGCTGATGTTTATTGTGAAGAATGGATGTCCTATACTTCTGTACCATTTTTCTTTCATAAGTTTATAGATCTAGATTATGAATGTAAAAGGCAGCTCAGGGTTCAATTTCAATGATCAGAGTGTAATTTACAGGAAAAAAAGTGATTTAGAATTGTAATCACATTCTTAAGGTTTGGTTGTTCAAAGCAGAAGATTATGCAATGTATTGATACCCACTGCCCTACTCAGATGGAATGGGCTGTGAATTGCAAGTAAATACTCTCAAGACAGTAATATGTTATTTTTCTTTTGTAATTGACATTATCATAGCATTCTGTATGGTATAAGTATGTGTGCATGCTATGAGGGTCAAAGGCCACACAAGACCTAAAATGCCAACAAGTAGCACATTTTGGATATTGAAGAACAAAGTCAATGCCAACATCTTAGTTCCTGGGTAAAGGCAATAGTTTTTAAAGTTGTGCCAACAAATGTCAGGCAATGGTAACTGACAATTATAATCTTAGGATTCTGTTATTACTACTAGATATTAAGTCAGTTGCCCTAACTTATGGCAGGAAGTACTTGGGCATTAGAATAAACTATAATATGCCGTTTAAAGGTAATGCCAGGTATGTTTGTAATAGAGCCTTTAAACAACCAGGGCTAATGTGTAGAACCATCGCTAGTAAAGATCATGTAATAACAGAACCATTATAAAAAGCCATCATGTGTCCACTGGCTGTGTGTAAGGAATTACATTATATATTCTATATTGTCACACTTCTCTACTTCTAAATCCGAAACTGCCAAATATTTTCCTAAGAGAAATCCAGAAAACACCATTGTGAAATCTTTATAACAGGTTAAAACATTATTTCCTATTTATTTAAACAAAATCTAGAACTTCAGCTTACTGCCTTCCCTGATTCTAACACAGTTACAATACATTTCTCTTTCTAAAATCTGCAATCAATTAACTCATCATGGATTTCAAGAAATGGACAATAAATAAACATTCAGGTTTCACTATATAATAGCTACAGTAAATATTTTAAAATTGTTCATTCTTCTTGGTTGTAATGTGTCTAATGTAAATATTAATTGTTCTTCTTTTTCACCATCATATCAAATGCATTCAAAAACAGCTCTGATTAAGGACAGACAAACATAACAAACTCATAGTTTTGTGATCTTTTCCTGACCATGCTTTCCATTAAAATGCAGTACTACTAGACTTGTAATTATTTTATTTCTAGTATCCACATTATGTTCCGGAATCTTTTAATCACTTGATGCAATGTCTGTCCTATATACAACTTTTCATAATGATATTTACGTTCATAGACTGCTTCGTCTGGCTTTTTCTGTTGCCAAGTATTTTGTTGATTTATTAACACATATTATGGTTGAATGTGTATACCACAAGAATACATTTAATTGATCGATTTGTATTTAATGCTGAGGAACAGTGGACTTCAAGCCTGATTGATGATCCACTGTATTCTTTACAAGAATGGCATTTTTATTTCCATCCAGTGATCCCTTATTGAACCCATTTTGACAGTACTGAGAATGTAAAATATAAATCTTGCATGACTAAGGCATTTGATAAAGTGATTGGCCATTGGGTTTCCTCATGATACTGTTTATTTCTGTCAGGTGTTGTGCAATAAATCTCTTAAACTTGTTAATCATTTTACCCATGTAAAAATAGTCACAGAATGCACATTTTACTCTGTATACTATACTCTCACTGTCACAGTTCCCGTTAGTTGGGCTCCAGTATTTTTTTTACCAGAGATGGAGCATGTAAAATGGTCTCAGTCACTCATGAGTAGGCAGTACTTGCAGTCTGGTGGTAGGCATTTGTAAGTGCCGTTGGGGGCTGGGTTACTGTTGCCACATGTTTACTTTCAAAAAAGTCCCTAATGCTTTTCACTTTCTTAAAGCAAAGCTTGCATCTAAAATTTTGCTGAGCCATTTATTTTCATTAATCCTGATCCTGTTATTATTTATTACCCTCTTAATGTCTCTATGGGCATAAGGTGCCTGTATTACTCTCCATAGCTTCTCAATAATCTCCTCTGGGTTCCAAAGAAAGGGGTCATTGTTCAGTTTCAAACTCAGTGACAGGCCTGTGGATGGCATAAAACATTCTGTCATTGTATCTCCTAGCAAGGAAATCTTTCTGCAGGCTTGCAATATCATTTGTAATATCTGATAATTCTTTTGAAACCCTTGCAAACCTCATTCCTCGGGATTTAATGGCATTCCTCTGGGTGACAGAAGGCTGAATGCTGCTGTTGTGTAATGGCAGATTTACCCTGGTTGATGTTCTATGCAAAATAGTATAGTGTTGTAATAACATCAACATTTGCATTTGATACTCATGCTAAGGTTATAAGGATGGAGGATATTAAATATATTGGATATTTATTAAGGAACTTGCCTATAAGAGATGAAAATACATTGCTAATGGTTTTTAAGACTTACATTAGATCACTTATTGAATGCAGTATATTTTGTGCATACACTAAAGGACAATTAAAAATATTGGAAGGAGTACAAAGAAAATTTACAAAAAGAATTTTAATACTTAGGAATAAAGAAATGGAGTGAGGTATAAATATTTATATTTGCATGCAGTCCATGCAGTAAAGTACCAATAACTATGAAGAACCACATGCTGTCCAGGTCAAGAGTGTGTTTCAACTATTTATTAGAAAAACAACAACAAGTTAAGTGCTTTCATCCCTTCAAGGACTTCTTCATAACCTGATGCCATATAAAATCACATGACTTTTATACAACTTAGAACAAAGTCTTTATCTGAAACAAAATAAGCATAACCAATATAACAGAAACATCGTAAAAACCTGATAAAAAACAAAGTTTTCCTATATTGTTTGTAACCAAACATACATAAATATACCCAAATTTCAACATGTGCCTATTGTACAAAAATTCTTTTTAAAATTCTATATAAAATGCATATACTCTTAGTAAAAAAATATTACAATTTAGCAGCTCTCATTTTAAGTACAGGATTAATTGTTTAAATGAATATGTCATGATTAATCCTATACTTAAAATGAGAACTGCTAAACTGTAATATTTTTTACTAATTGTGCTTATTTTAATAGAGCATATGCGTTTTATACAGAATTTTAAACAGAATTTTTGTACAACAGGCACATGTTGAAATGAGGGTATATGTTTGATTACAAACAATATAGGAAGACTTTGGGCAGGATTCATGAAGCCTCTGTGTAAGAGTTATAACTCATACACGGAGGCTGCAGTTAGACTGAGTGATGTCAGCATGCTTTGCATACTCATGAGAGCATGCTGAATCACACTTAAGGCTAACACGGTCCATGTAAGACAGTAGGGGCGTGTCCGTAGGCCAAGCCCTGTAAGCGGACACGCCCCCAGAAGAAGAAAAGTTCCCAAAGTAAACACCCACGACAGAGTCCACGGAAATGTGAATAAACAGAACACAACACATGCCCCCACAGACTATGAACAGAAAACATATAAATAAACATGTTATATATTTTTTTAAATTGTAAAAATGTTTAACCGTGAGTGCGCGTTTCTTTTGCGTGCCATAAGCGCAGCTACAGTTAGCAGTTAGTGGGAAAGCATATAAGAACTAAATATGCAAAATAAACCAGGAAGCAATAGCGTAGCAGTAGAGATGTTGGCTGAAGAGCAGGCATTCATGGTTCGACCCCCCACAACACCAATTTTATTTTTAGCAAAATAAGCACAAAACAAGTCCCTGACAAATATGTACACATAAAACCACATTTTATGTAAAATGTAATGAAATAGCCCATTTATATTGAAGAAATGTGAGGTAACAAAAGAATAAAAAATGCCAGATGTGCCCATAGCTGAGCTACAGTTTAACAGGGTGAGTGCATCTGCCCGTAGATGAGCAGTGGTTTAACTGGTGCAAAATGAGTGCCTGTAGCTGAGCAGTGGTTTAACACGCTAAACCTATGTGCCCCTAACTGAGCTGAGTGTAATATGCATGCCAATAGCCAAATGAGGCTTAAACCAGCATACCCCATTTGCGTGGAGCTGCGCACTGCGCAAACAAGTTAACCGACGGGCAACGTTGAGCAAGCCGTATCAAAACTGCCTTTACACAGACACACCGCTCAGCATGTCTAGACAGTCATGAAAAATAAAAAAGCAGTGGCAAGGTTCGAACCCAGGATACTATACACCATAGTCAAGGTACCAAACCACTAAGCCATGACAGCAGTACCTAGAAATGCAATAATAGCTAATATATAGGAATGAATACAAACTGGAGCATGACAATGCAGGTTTACTGAAGTTGATACAATTCCAAAATGGCCAATCACAGATATGTGTGGGAAAAACGGACTATATAAGCCCCATAGGCAGGAATACACAGCATAAACGATTGTAGAACTGACCTGCAGGCAGAATGACAGGAGTAGGAGAGGGTAGTTGCTTTTGAGCGCAGAGGTGGGGCATTGAGGAGTCCAGGTACATGGTCTGGCTCCTAGTCCACAATCATGAGGCCCAACTCATGCAGGGCCAGGTCCTCTGGGGAGCATACAGGGCCGAGGCATGGGACCGGTTGGCTCATGATCTCACCAGTGCCACAGGGATTCCAAGCACTGGTGAGCAGATCCGTCACCACCATGCGGACCTGAAGAGACGCAAGCAGGACCAACTGAACCTTTGGATCCAGGAGGCCCGGCAAACACCCAACTCCCCACTACTGAGTAAGTTACATTGAATTATGTATGTAAGAAATTAAACTAGCTGATATTATGGAGATGTGTATTCCAATATTACTTCATTTATATTACAGCTGCAGGTGTCCGTTCTGCGAACCGCTGAGCCTATGGTGATAGGCTGGTGCGGTTGCACCACCAGGCAGGTCAGTAATCCACTACCAGTAACTGTAAAGAAATATAAAAGTATGACAGTCAGCAAAAGAGTGCAGTGTAGTCAGTAAGGAATAAAATGTGCAAGTAACAGTGGGAAAGTGTCTGCAAGTATTGCTTAATTACAAAAGTGTGTTTCAGCCTGTAAATTAAACCGCAAAATGAAACTGTCTGACATAAATTCTGAAATAAAAATGCCCTACCTGTAAGAAAATAGTACACAACCTGCAGCAGGCTGAAAAGTATAGCTGCAGAAGATGATGAAATCACATGTGTGAAATATATCCCTGTTGAAATACTGAAACATGACAGAAGTGAGACTGCTGGAAAGGATTGTAATAACTACAGGTAAAACATGTCAATAAAGCCTAGAAGTAAGTACCATCCTGAATAGTAAAATGAAAGCAAGTGAGAGAGTGTGAGAAAGTGTCATGAATCCAGCAATACAGTAGTAATAACCCTGAATAAAGTATACTGCAGTCAAGACAGAATGAAATGCATGTGAGAATCAAAACCAAACAGCAAAATCTGTTCAAAGTGTTGCTGCATCTGGAATGTGTATCCCAAAATCTGGATATGTTGCTCTCAGTCTGCAATAAGCAGATAGGATGATTGTCTGATATACCAAACATCCACACTTGTCTACAGCTATATAAAGCAAATGTAGCAGGATGATGTAGCTGAACAAAGCTAGATATGAATGTGTATGAAGAACAATAAAATGTATATTGATGTTGCAGTAACAGTCCTATCACCAAGTTGAAATAGTTATCATATAGGAAACTGTATTTAGAACAGTAGTGTGTATATAACTGTAGCTATTAGAAATGTACAGCATATGTATTGGTATTTGAAGGTGTTAATATTATTTTCTTCACCCCACCCTATAACCACATATAACCCATTCCACGTGAAAATGGTATGTGCAATCACAATTAACACCCCTGGGCATTTGTCCTGTTGGGTCATATATATTTGCATGTCCATTGATGCATCTGCCCTGTTCATACATCCAAACCTGATGGCCTGTTGCCATCAATTAACCCTGCATGTTGTTGGACTGTGTATTTCTGTTCAAATTATGCATGTGTTATGCACGCTGTTCAATGGTGTGAATATCTGGGTGTTAGGTTAATGGGAATACTAATGCATGCTGTTACAACTAATTGTGAATGGTATTATATGTCACTAACCCAAACTGTCATGACATAATGTAAAACATAGGACGACAGGGAAGGCGGGTTCCAGCGGACCCACCTCTCCCACCTCAGCTGGCGAGTGCACCTGGCACTAGTGCCGAGTCTGGACCCTCCTCCGGTGGCCCTGTGCCACCTGCGGGTGGAAGCACTGCAGGGGATGGGGCTCGCCCCCCCCTGCAAGTGTGGCCGGAGGAGAACCACCACTCACCCTCTGTAGCATCCGGACTGTGGTGCGTAGGGAGATTCTGGACTCTGTTCTCGAGCCCCTACGCCAGCTTGAGGTACGGGTGGTGCAACTAATGGGCATGCCTGTTGCCCGGCCTACACAGCTCCCAGCACAGCCCCATCCTGGGCAGTGAAGGAACAGTGGCAACTGCCTATGGGTGGGGATATCAGTTCCACTGTTGCCATCTGTGGGCTCATGGGCTCTGGATATCCAAACCTTCGTCCCTGTCAATTGTGTAACCCCCCCACACATGTCATACACCGCCCCTGTATGCGTCTTGTTTGTCTTGTCTGTTTACCTACTCAACCTACCTCCCCAGCTGTACCAACTTCCTTCACCTGACATACCACTCTCACCTGAAAAAATAAAAGGGCACTCTGTACCCACAAAAAAATTACGCCCCATACATAGCTGCCCATTCCGCACACATGTCTGCTGGACATGGAATCTATCAATTACAATTGGCTGTACAACAAGTATTATTGTTGTCCTGACACCTCTCTCAGTGGTGGAAGGTTTCAAATGTCACACCAAATTACATACATATGCACAGCTGTTGCTGATGAAGAAATGGGCAGCTATGGGCCTTACCTACATCCCTCCTGCAAATCCCAAGCTTGTTTCCCTACTGTCTTATCCTCTTTGTGACCCCTTTTTCACCACTTTCCTGTCTCCCCATTTTCTTTTCTTTCAAAGAAAATAGCGCGGGTGTGCGCCAGAGTAAGCACCGTTAAGCGGTTGTCAGCGGGTGTGCGCTTGTGTGCACGGAGCTAACCGCCAGTGCGCATGCGTGAGCTCTGCGCAAACCAGTGCTAACCCGGTTACAACTGCTTAAAAGTGCCTTAGTCACTTTGATTGACAGGTCCTGTACTCAGTTCAAAAGCAAAATAAAATCCCACTGTCAGTCCCAAACCCAGGACCTTTGAAACACTAGTCTGTATGACCTACCACTAAACCATAACTCTTATACAAGAGCATTGTGCTAAAATAAATATAACATGTAATAGTAGGGATGAATGTAAAGGGAATATAGGATGTGTAGTACACAAAGCATGTCATTTAGAATTACTGTCAAAACTACTGGATTTCCATAATAGTAGTGTGTGAACAGAAACAGCCATGCTAGTTGGTAGCTTGTAGATAAATAATGTCAGTTAAAGTACATATATAAATGTATGTATATGTACATATATATATATATATATATATATATATATATATATATATATATATAGTTGTAGGAGTCATTGTGCATACACACTTGCTACAGGGAACATGAGAGATGAATGGAGAAATGTGAATATACAACACAGCCTGAATCATGAGAGAGATACTAACCTTTACACTCACAGAACACTGTCCACAGCATACCAGCATGGTCCCCGCCCTTACAATCTGAAAGGGCAACGCCTATCCCACATACCCTTTTATAGCACTGACCTGAAATCACAGTGAGAACTGCAATCAGTACACAACTGGCTGTATGCAATTAGCAAATGCTGGCTTACAATTGGTGCAGAGGCCATCACATGGACCTATGCAGATACCTACAAAACCATCCAGTACTAGCACTCCACACATGCAATACATTCATTGCACTGTCTGGAAGCAGACAGAGGGAGAGAGAAAAGTGAGAGAGAGAGAGAGAGAGAGAGAGAGAGAGAGAGAGAGAGAACAAAAAAAAAATATATACACTGTGACTCTGACACCCGAAGCTGTCAGCAGTGACAGTAGCAGCAGCAAGCAGAAGCAGTGGTAACGCAACCAGCTGCGACAAACACAGGTAATGCAAAGTAGCAGGTTAATAGTGTGCATACTGTGAACTCTCCAAATGTGTCATAGGTCTGTATCTATAGGTATGTCCATGTGATATGTTGTGTGTACGTAGTTCCACCAAAAGGGGATGACCATACATTGCATGTCAATCAGTCTTAGGCCATGTTCCTGGCAGCAGTTGTCTGTGCGTTGCCCCAGCAATGGCTGTAGTGACTGCTTTGAAAGGTCAGCCAGGTTCAAAAGGCAGGATCAGCCCATCACAAAGGCACACTGGCTGGGAACAAGTGTCTGCAGGTACCCGATATCACTGCATATGCATCCCATACTGCATAATTCCATAGCTTAGCAGACCAGGCCGGTTATGCATATGATGTGGTAGTTCCCAGGGTCAGTCGAGGTGCCTCCTTAGTGGTGTTGGACCACTGTCGCTGTATGCCACTGTCCAGGTACATATCCTGTAGTACGGCCAAGATAAATTATCAGTGTTATATGCGGTTGTATGTCCTCTCGGAGTGCAGGTAGCACACATCCAGGGATACCATGAGGTCACAGTGATACTGTGTGCTCTTCTCTGCTGAGGGCAGCCCTCACCTGGACATGTGAGATGATAGGGAGGTTACATCCAGCTGTGATAAATATTTCAACTGGTGGGGGAGAAGGAGGGGGGTATACGTGCACCGAACATGTCTGCAAGATTGTTGCCAATATCCGTGTGTTTGGTGAATGTTAAGTAGGTGTGTATTAACACAGAGCATATCTGAGGCATGTGGTCCATATGTGTAACATAACTGAAGAAGGTCTTGTGGTCATCCATAGTGTTTGTGGCCATTTCCCTCCCAGAGTAGGCCGTGGCCGTTGTTATGACGGACCGTAGCGTAGTACCAATGCTGACCACAGATGACTTCCACTAATGTGAATGTGCTCTGTCCTGCAGTAGCCTCCTGCTATTGTTATACAATCTGCCTCTGTCTGGGGTCCACTGGACAGGATGCCTAACCTTTGTGCATAGGGTCTGGGTTAGAAATGTGTGTGCAAGTTCCATGCAATCTGTGGCATGTCCGTGGTAAGCATTTGCAAAGGGGTCAGCAGTGTGGCTTGTGGCTTCCACTGGCCCAGTGTGCTGCATGGATACCATCTCAGTCCCAGCAAGTGAATAACTGTCTAATCACATACATACTGTGCTGGTGGTGGTGGTGGTGGTGGGATATGTATATCCAGGCCGAGTAACTTCTGTCCACATCACAGTAGTGGACGGCGTCCCACATACAGTACCTTGGGATGAACCCCCAGAGTGAGGTTGTGCATTGCACCTGTCAGTGTGTGCTGACCGATGGGGCATGCTACTATGTTGTGTGGAATGTGGCAGGTATTGTTGCACAGGTGTTGGCTGAGCACTGATATCTGGCCATGTACCTGTGTATCCACCACAACACACACACATGCAACATATGGGAGTAGTAGTATATCACTACACATGAGTATCATGTATAGTATGTGTGCCATATATTGCTGACATGGTCTGCTGATATCTTGTTTGTGTTCTCTTCCAGGGAGATGGCGCGTCAGCGTAACCCCGCCTACTCTGTGGCGGAAGACGAGTAGATCCACCAGAGTCTGGTGCGGGAGTATGACATCCTATTTTCCCGCACCAGTCAGAATCAGCAGGAGAGGGCTGCACTGTGGCAAGACCTTGTCCGTAGGGTAAATGATATTGGCATGCATAACAGGACATATGAGCAGGTATGACATCACTGCAGTGATTTAATCCAAAGTGTCTGTCAGCGTGCATCAGATATCCGCAGGCAACAGGTTGCCACAGGAGGTGGGCTGGCCACACATCCCCCCCTCACCAGACTGGAGGGGCTACTCCTAAGTGTTGTGGCTCCAGCCCAGGAACACCAACAGCAGTACACCTGCATTATGATGGAGGCTGGTTCCACACAGCAGCACGACATCGAGCGTGCAGGTAATATGCCATATGTACACTTGACTGTTCTGTACACTGTATCATATGCAATATCAATGGCACAGTTGTGCCCACTGACATTAATCTCATCATTTCTGCAGGTCCCTCTGGGGTTACAGTAAGGCAGGCCATCCATGCTGGTGAGTGTGTTTAACATAACCTATAATAGTCCTGATAATGCTAGTAACAGTAGTGTAATTCAGTAGTGCTCTGTGTGTATACTGCGGGGTGTGCATGTGTGCATGTGTGCAGGTGTGGCTGTGTCCATGTGTGCATGTGTGCATGTGTGCAGGTGTGCCTGTGTCCACGTGTGCATGTGTGCATGTGTGCCTGTGTCCACGTGTGCATGTGTGCATGTGTGCCTGTGTCCACCTGTGCATGTGTGCATGTGTGCATGTGTACACGTGACCACGTGTGCATGTGTGCATGTGTGCATGTGCCCATGTGTGCATGTGACCATGTGTGCATGTGTGCATGTGTGCATGTGTCCATGTGTGCATGTGTCCACGTGTGCATGTGTGCATGTGTCCACGTATGCATGTGTCCACATGTGCATGTCTGCATATGTGCATGTGTGCCTGTGTGCATGTGTGCATGTGTGCCTGTGTGCATGTGTCCATGTGTGCATGTCTGCATGTGTGCCTGTGTCCATGTGTGCATGTGTGCCTGTGTCCATGTGTGCATGTGTGCATGTGTCCATGTGTACATGTGTGCATGTGTGTAGAAGTGCATCACTGGTAACAATGTCTGGAGACTGTAAACTGTGTTTCCTGTCTTCTTCCCATAGGTTCTGGGGCCACTCTGGTGACCTGCAGCAGGGAACCTTAATCCTGTGCCACGGGTACTGGTAATGATGATATTTGTGTAATGGTACAGGAAGGTGTGCCAGGGTCCGCCATTGGTCAGCCAATTGACAGTACACAGCTGTCAACCCCATCATTGCACACAGTCATCCTGCCAGTACATCCTTTGTCACCATTGTCCCTAGGTGATGGACAGGATACAGTGGGCATAGACCAGGGTAATGTGGTACCTGTGGCACATGCATCCCCACACAGCAGCCATGGGCAGGGTCCTCCGATGGTACCACACAGACAGTTGCCCATTGGTTCTCGTGGGAGCATCCGTGGGCGTACTGCCTCTGGCCAACGTGCCCAAAGAGGTCTGTCAACCTCAACTATGTTTCGGACTGTCATGCAGGCACAGTCACGTATGGAAAGGTACACCAGACAGGGTCTGAGGGAGCTGAGAGCATGTCGCACAGCCATGACAGACAGTATGCGTGACATTGCGGATGCTATCCGTAACTTCACCGATGTCATAGACAGACGTTGTGGGGACATATTACAGCAGTTCCACAACCATAAGTCCATGAGCCAGGGCAATTGTGGGCATTTGCGGCATTGACGTGGCCGTATGCCGGCAGCAGCAGCAGCTGGCAGTCGGCACGGATGACAACAGGCTCGCACATGCCCCCATAGTGCCAGCAGCAGCCCCAGCAATGCTGGGTCTGTGCTGTCATCGGAATGCCCCAGGAGACCACGTGCACGTGGGTCTGGACAGTCCCAACAGGGACTTGTGTCCAGTCAACACACTCCCACTTCTGATGACAGTACCCAGTCTGGCTTAGTACTGGATATGGTCCGTAGCACCCCTGCCAGGCACAGGTACTATGTCCGTGCACACAGACACTGATCTGTATGACCTGCCAGGTGCCGTCTGTGGCTGTCCACAAACCCCTGTACATGGCAGCCATGAGGTGGATGTGTGTGTGCATACACACATGCGAAATGTTAACACCTGGGGTGACCACATACACGCACACACTGCACCAACACTGCCCCACCCTGTACTGCTGCCCCTCACCAACACACATACACACACATGTCAACTGGTGGCATCAGTGGCTGACTCAGGCATACCTAATCCACACCCTGTGCATATGATGACACTGTGCCACCTCCTGCAATCTCCAACATCATTGCGGGAACAGGTAAACACGTTGCTGATGCACAGGGTGACTACATAGAAGTGTATTAGTAGTATCATGTTGGTAACAGTACAGTGTGCTGCTATGACTGTGTGTTTATCCCAGCATGCCTGCTGCAGTAACTGTATGAATGTCCTGAATTGTTATCTGCACCCATAGTACATACCAAAGTATACCAGCTGCACATAATTGCATGCCGGTGGTAAGCTTGTCAACAGATAGCAGCATACATGGGTAGCACAGGGGGAAAGCTAACGCAAGTAGTGATATGCAATGGTGGACATGTACAGTAATGGTGTCAAGTTGCCCACAACGACTATGCCATGTGGATGTTCGTGCATGTAGATATGTGTGCAGTACCAATGTATTCCAAATCACAAATAACTATGACATAATATCAGTTCTACCATGGGCATCTGCGCTGTGTATTCCTGGGTACATGTTGATAGTGCCTACATATTTGCATTGTTACTTACTGTTATTGTTACCCCTTCTTTGTTGTACAATGCACTACTTCCAGCCCTGTTTACTGTAGCTTTATTTGCATGCATGTTCGCTTGGGGTTCCCTGGAACACTGCTTACACCTGCAATGCAGAGTTACAGTGCTTCTGTAGACTTCTAGTGACATCTGCATTGCGCATACGTATGTCAACTTTCCACATGACAGAACGTCACTGTTTGTCCTGTACGCATGTACGTTGCCTGTGACACATTGCACATGTCTTACCTGGCATTTACCACGTGTGCAGTCATATATGTCAGTGCTATGAAACAGTAGCGGTACACCCACACATACACACCTTCAGTATGTTGTTCCCCATTGGCCCTATGTGTTGGTACTCACCATGGCAATCACACTACTAGGGTAGCATGTGCAAAGGTAACCTGTGAATCGCCTCTATGGTCCAGTTGTGGTTTATGTGAGTCATGTGTCAATGTCACAGTTGCCACATGTATGCAGTCAGCCATCACCCTTGGCAAGGAAT
Source organism: Protopterus annectens (assembly GCF_019279795.1). Lineage (NCBI taxonomy): Eukaryota > Metazoa > Chordata > Ceratodontiformes > Protopteridae > Protopterus > Protopterus annectens. The sequence goes on from NC_056741.1 coordinate 1,588,954,462, forward strand.
GTACAACACATGTGTGGGATGCCACCACACAGCCAATCTGGGGACTGGGCTCTCTGAACCCAGTAATGCCATACCCTGTCAGGTGGCATGTCATATATACTACATCCTGGACAAACGTCAACCCCAATCCCTGCTGCTACTATTGATAATACCTCTGAAGATGTTCCTGATAGTTTTGACCAATTCTTTACTGAGACATTTCAGGCCCTAGCTAGCCATCTACCTCCTAGCTCCCCTGGTCATGAAAGTAGCACCCTAGAAACCTACTTGCATTCAGTTGCCAACCACTTCACTTCTCCGCACCTTGATTGAAACAGTGAAACCCACTACACTTTCTGCTGATCAACTCCCTACCGAGTATCTATCAAAATCAGATGATGCTATTGCTTACCCCGTCTCAAAGGTAATCAAACCAACCATGGTAGAATCTAAATTTCCCCCATTTGGAAAATGTCATATGTAATCCCACTTCACAAAGGAGGCAGCTCTACTGAATTCTCCAATTATAGGCCAATAGCTATACTCTCTCCACTTGCAAAGATTATGGAAACTTTAGTCATAGACAATTCATGCACCACCTAATCCAAAATCGCCTTATGGCAGACACTCAGCATGGCTTCCATCCTCATCACAGCACTACTTCAGGCCTCCTAGCCTTTACTAACACCATAAACCATACTTGCGACACTAATTATATATCCTCAGCCCTCTTTTTGGATCTTTCCAAGGCATACGATATGGTTGATCACCAACTTGTAATCCACACCCTGCAAACATTCTGTCTAGATACTGGAGCCTTCCAATGGTTTCAATCCTACCTGCATGGTCGACAGCAGGCTGGCCTCTGGCAGAACAAACTCTCTAACCTTCTACCTAACACCCTCAGAGTACCACAATGCTCTATACTAGGGCCCTTGCTGTTCTCCATCTTCATTAACGACCTTTATACTGTCATCCCAAAAGTCAGCTCTATCCAATATGCTGAAGACTCTACTCTGATCTGCTCAGCCACATCTCCAGTAGAGTTATGGTCAGCTACACAGACCACCTTTAATACAATAGAAAACTGGCTTTCTGAACATTGTCTGATCCTAAATCCCAAATAAACTAAACTGCTGTTATTTCACCAACACGTAGGTCTACCGCTTTCACCGTTACCATAACATCAACTGATGGTACAATAATCTCCCCTGACCCATCTACTAAACTATTAGGTGTCATCATAGACAATAATCTCAAATGTGACCTACATGTTAACCAAATTATCAAAGCCATCAATAGAAAACTAGGGTCACTTTACAGAATTAAAGCCTTCCTAGCCCCTCCAGCTAAAGGTGCCATAGCTCGCTCACACCTTGTTTCAACCCTTCTGTATGCATCCCCTCTACTCTCGGATATGAAAAAGACTGTCCTTAACAAACACTCAATTTGCTACAACCACATTGCCAGGTTTGCCACTGGGCTGCCTTTTAGGACACATCATTGCATCAATCTAAATCAGCTTGGTTGGCTTGCAATACCCAGCCTAATACAGTATAACCAACTGATTATGGCCTATAAAATCCTCTATAATCCAGACAATATTCCTGCACTTCAAATATTATCACCCCCTATAACAATCCTAGACCGCTTCGATCCTCTAACAAACTACTAATTCAGACTAGCAAATTTAATAACACAACCAGTGATTCTCTCTTTGCAAACTCTGTAAGTAGATCCTGGAACTCACTTCCAGCTGATATTACCCTACTGTCCACCTTAGGTCAATTTAACACTAGACTCAAACAACATTTGTCACTTAACTGGCTATGTCAATGTATCAAGCCTGGCTAACTTGAATGTGTAAAATCTGTGAACCACTTTACTGTGTAATTTAATTTAATCTTGACTTGTGCTCAGGACTAACATTAACTTGTGGAACATGTTTAACTTGCTTACTTATGTAATCTCTGTAAATAATCTGTTTGTAATATGTAATGCTGGTATTATGTAATGCTGTATCTGCTACCCTCAGAAGCTTGTCTCCCCGGCCTCCCTGAAATGGACATGCATCCAGTTGGACTATCCCGGTCAACAAATGTAGGATAAATAAGTAAATAAATAAAATATATTACAGTGACTACAATACAAGTCAGACATTGACACGCACTGACAGCATGCTGAACACACTGGGGCATACGTGGGGACTCAGAATAGCAGCCTGCCTGAGCATCACACACCTCCGCAGCTGGCACACAGGCATATGTTCCATCGGAACAGAGCACATGCCACACATGGCACACATCCCCTGTGCCACACACTCACAGCCTGTAGGGCTACACAACACACCTGCTACAGACGTGTCAGGTACCTGTCTTGTGTGCTGCACTGGGGTCCCGCTCAACCGGCTGTATCTGGTGAAGGTCACAGTGATATGCCTCAGGGGCACTATGGTCCACCACAGAACACATGCATAAAGGTCAGTCAGAGGCATGGACACATATTACTCACTCATTGACCATGCCAGTATGGCTGCCTGAGACATACCTCCCTGGACTACATGATAGGGAACATAGAATGGATCTCTCAGCATGTGGCACAGGCCAGTATGAGCCTGATGTTGGTTGCCAACATACCCTCACCAGGTATGCTATCACTATATGTGGGAAGGGTGTTGTATGTCTACATTATGCTCAGTCTCCACTGTCATTCATAGGGTATCCACTGGCTGTCAACGTGTGCTTACATGCTAGGAAAGCCACAATGATGTGCAAGGGTCATCTTGCACGTGACACCCATGGCCCGGTGTATAATGGCAAAGCTCCTTGGTACACACATACTGCCTTATGCTGCAGGACATGGTTTACATAGCCACCTCCATGGGTATCACACAGGTTAGGACACTAACAGTGCTGCTACACAACAACAGCAGTGTACACCGGAAGATGCATGCATCAGACACTGTCCTCAGCATGGTGAACTGCAATGTCTGTGCAGTACCAGATTCATGATTCATGGCTCACAGATGTTACCCATCACTGACAGGTTATGCCCCATACCATGCCTGTCATCCCCTACATATGTAACACACATGGATAGGGGGGTGGTATCCCAAGGTACCACAGATACACACACCTCCAGGTTGTTGGCACAGCACAAAGCATCAGGGCCTAATCATGTGCAGCTAACAGTGTGTCGGACTGCCATCTGGTTCATAGCCTGGCACACACAACCCTCCCATACACAGGAAGACCACCTATCCTCCATAACAACACTGGCAATATGACAGTCTCAAGAACTGTGTTTATATGGCTGGACTGCATCCAGCCAAACATTGTGCATAAGCATTACTGTAGCTGCAACACACTTAGTTGAAGGGTTTACAGCATGTGGTCACTGAAATGCAGTGGAATGACATGTTACCACTACCACAACCGGTGGGAACATGCAGCACCTGTACATCGACTACATGTACACTATATGGCCCAGACCAGATGTGTATCCCCTGCTGTAGGTATTTCACCAAATACACCCACACTGCATAGAGACATACCACGTGCAGACCCTGCACAGTAAGACACAGTCATATTGGTATACATTGCAGATACCATTTATCCACTCGAGGCATGTATCAGACATGGTAACTACTGCAGGTCACAGGTATTTATGTGTATGTGTCACACACATACATCATGTGTACAATGCCATTGCTGGTTTAGGCAATGGCATGCATTGTTATGTACAAAGACCCACACAAGGTCATACTGTGTAACACAACCACACGTGGCAGTTGTGGGTTACCAAAACATACCTATCTGTACTCTGACAATGGTAATAAACACAGTAGCAGAGCGAACTATTGGCATTACTAGCCAACTAGCCCTGTTTGTCTGTGCTGATAGTGTGGTGACATCCCCTGTGTTTACTGGGGGAGTATGCAGCATCTGGTGTATTGTAGTATTTGCCAAAAGGATCTGTTCTCTCACACTTGCATTTATGCACACCCTACTACCCCCACACACACGCACACTTGCTGTTTGCAGGATTCATTCCTCTTCCTAACTAGGTCATGAAACATGAGTGAGACGCATTAGCAAAGCGCACTATTCACTTTACTAGATAGTTCTCCTTTTCTGGCTGTACTTATAGGGTGCTGACAACATCAGTATTTTGAAAGGGTAATGTGCATCAGGTAGTGTGATCTCCTGATTGCCAAAACTAACATGTTTTTCATACGGAAATGCACACACACAAACTCCCCACATCTAAACACACACACATGCCATTTACAGGTTTCAAACTCCTACCTAGCTACATTACGATACTCGGGAGAGATGCATTAGCAGAGTGCGCTATTCACATTACTGGGTGGTTTTTTTCACCTGCTGTACTTATAGGGTGCTGACATCATCAGTGTTTAGAAAGGGGAATGTGCATCCTGTAGTGTGTTTTCCCAGTTGCCAAAAGGGACATTTCCCTCTCAAAGCCTTTTACACACACAAACCCCACACACACACACTGAGCATTTGCAAGATTCGAACCCCTACCTAACTATATTATGACACTTGAGGGAGATGCATTAGCAGAGCACACTATCCGAATTACTGAGCATCTATTCTGCACCTGTAGTATTTATAGGGTGCTGACATCTTTATTTCTACAGAGGTATGTAGATGTAGTACTACCTGTCAGGTGGGGGATAGCATATATATGCATTTGCAGCCACCTACGTCAGGGTCAGATATGCACATCACACTGGCAGGTTATGTTCTATACCATTCTTTGAGACCACAGGACCTGTAACACACAACACAACCAGTACAGAACACCACACCCACATCCTGGACACACACCTAGCTTCCCTGGGAACAGTGCCAGGATATGCAGGTATTCACATACACCATTCCAGTTGTTAACATCAGGTACAGGCATATTGTGTGTGAGAACTACTCAGGCCTCTACCACTTTACCCTACAGCCACTACAATTGGTGGGTCCATGTGCTATGGCAGAACCACACACCACAGCCACATGGGTGAATACATATTGCACCTGTCCATCTGCAACGTGGGCACTCAATGTTCCACACCAGAGGTAGACCACCATTGTTGATATCTGACCATACCCACCTTTCCCTGGACATCCATATCTCATCTCCACCGCCAGGCAAGGTTGTCACTGCACACAAACTGTGTTTAGCACAAGCAGACTCTACACTTGTGTGGACTGGGGTGGATGACTTCAGAGGACCCATGCTGGAGGACTATACTGGCCACTCAGCATAATCCTTGACAATTGCATGCTATGAGCATGTGTACAGTTTGCATTGGTCATGCTATCCCACATACACCCATGACTGCTCCACAACAAGACACCTGTCAGCTGTACACCAGCCATATATGTGCCGTACAACAGACAGAGTGACCTAATACATTGCAGAGCTGTAGCCCACAAAAGGAAGACATCTGTGGACAGTTCTGGCACGGCACTTCATTCACACATACTCATTACAACACAGTGTTGACAGTGGAATCATCCAGAGAATGCAGATAGGGCTCCCCTCAGTCTGTTATTGATGGACACCTACTGTCAGAGATCCTCAGCAACCCTCTCACAGCACACACCGACAACATGGCTGTGGCTTAGCACATTCAATCCCTGAGACATCCACGGTATATTAAAACATTTGAACAAAAAATGAAGTATATAATGTAATACTACCCTAACTAAAATAGTTTACTGAGCAGGGACTTAGTTCTCTAAGTGTGTTGTGTGGATCATGGGTAAAATCAAATAATTTTAAAATCACAATTTGTTTCTGTTTGCCTTAAGTATACTAACTAAACTAATACTGTTGTTCATCCCAGGGTGTCTAGTGGCATCCAGTTGGAGTTGCCATACCAATTCTCTACTCTCTAAGAAAGTCTCCCAGTCTCTCTCCAACTATTTTAGTTAGGGTAGTATTACATTATATACTTCATTTTTTATTCAAATGTTTTAATTTATTAAAACACTGCTCTATGATGGAAATATTTTTCTTATATATATTTTTTGCATTCACAATGTTGTACGCTAAGCGTTAAGCCATTTTGAGGCAATTTATTACACTTTTGAACAACAGGGCTACTCAGCGCTTTCTGTAAAGTTTTTTAGAAGGCTACATTTGGATGTTTAACAACACTTTATTCCATTCTGAAGTATATATACATTTACTCAAATCTTGCAAGACTCGTGAGGTTAAATCAACATAAGTACCAATTTTAAACGCACTGTTGCACTTTAAACATGAAGTTTTATTTTATTTAAATGCATTAACAACTGTTTGTAATCAATTATTCAATTTTCACAGTTTAATCAATGTAATTGGCCTATTAGATGGAATATATAAACAACATGGCCACACAGCTAACATATCTTGAAAAAGCCTGAGATTCTCAGGCGAAAGCGCTTGGTTTTATTTCGTGTCAAAATAAAGAGAATTTGTTCCAGTTCTAAGCATCTGTTTTTTGGCTTCACAAACTTTGGGTATTACCGGAGCAAGGAGAATCTCTATATGAACTCTGCTTTTGGGTAATTATTCCATTTTGGTGGACTTTGATCTGTGTCGAGGGCTGAGCAAGTGGTACTTCTGGTTGTTTTTCTTTAAACGGAGATATGGCCTAAGTGTGTGAGCATGCCCAGTTCAGCCTTTCCATGGCATGTTGTCTGACATATGCCTCATTTATCAAAGTGTGCGAGCATGCCCAGTGTGAGCTTTCCATATGTTGCACTCTGAAGTCCACCACATATTTGTGTGTGTGTGAACTTCGACAATATCGCACATTTATGATTGTGTGTTGGGTGTCATGTTGTGTACTAACTGGCCAACTGCTTCGTGTCTGCCACAACAGGGATTATACTGTGCCTGCAGGGATTGCATGGGATACTTTGCAGACAGTTCTCAACATACTTTCATAATGACCTAATACTGTAGTACCGTATAGTGTACTGGTTCGGTACTTTCACTGTGGTGGACAGTATCCTGGGCTTTAGTCCTAAGACTGCTTGACATCTTCATAGTGAGCAATACAGACTGTGTAGGGGCCAGTTGTGCACATATGACCATGTTGCAATATGTTCAGATATGGACTACCTACACCAGGCTCGTCCAACATTGCTAGTGTATTCCACAACATGGGTGGACATTGGCAAACACTAGTGATGTTCCCTAGGCCATTTCTGATGTTAGTTACAGGGTGTGTTTGTCCTTCGACACACATTGTAACTGGAGTTTGCCATGACATATGTCATGGTTAGTATACTGTGCCTCCGTCTACCTCTGACATAACAGTGATACCCAGGGTAGCCTACCATCTCCCATATACTCATCGGGATGCCTCTTGAGGGGTGTTGATATGTGGCTCTCTGGCTGACCTGTACCAGGAGTTTACTGAAGTGTGGGGGTGCCTTCTGTGTTATGGATCATTCTGTACAGCTTGTCCTATGTATGTCAGTGCTGGGGTTCAGGTCTCTCATGTGCATAGCTCACTGCCATTCAGATTGTACAAGGTGCAACATGTTCATTCATTCCAGGTTGGACATGACTTTATACATCAGGCACAGCTTTCCTGTAGCTGGGAAGGATGGCGGTGTGTGGGTCTGCAGTTTGTTTACTCAGACAACACATGGCATCTGTTCATGCTCTTTGCTACCCCTGGTGGGGTACTGTTGTGGACTTTACAGTTGATGGAGGTGTCTGCTGCGGTATATCCCACAGGGGCTATTGTAGTCAGTTGTGACGCTGATGGAGGATGGCTGCAGAGCCACAGTGAGTTCTCCTTATCTACATCTGCCAACCTTCATGTTTGGGTGGGTATATGGTACATGTTTCTGTGAACACTACAGCCACATGTTTGTCCAGTGCAGGATATTTATCACCTTTTGTACCCAGGTCTCACATTACATGTTAGGTACCTCATGGGTTAACACCTGTGTGGTAATTTGTGGGCTCTTACTGTATATCCACGGTGGTTGTCTATATACAGTTCTGCAATTAGCTTGCTGACATGGATATGGCTACAGTTGTCTGTTTGTAGGTGGCCCTTTTGAGGGTTGCTTGTGTCAGCCGGGGGTCGGATATGGTGGGCTGTTTGTACTCCTCTGCATACATGCTCAGTCACAGTCCTTCCATGTTGGCCTATACCTATGGGACATATTTACAGAACGGGGGTGGGGGGGGCAAGACCAGGCCTTGTGGGATGCCACTCATATCCGCTTTGTAGTCTGACATGGATGCGGCATGTCTGACCATGTCAGTTTTGTCCTTGGTCTGGTTTGCAACCCCTCTACTGACATAGGGGTGTATATTTAAGCTGGTGAACATATCCATACTGAACTCGTGGTATTGTCTAGAAGCATGTGCACGGTCCAGCTACGCTGTGTGGACCACATTGCCCTCATCAATGACCTTAATCACTGCTTCAAATGGGTCAGACATGTTTAGGGGCCGGTTCTGCAGTTACAACAGCCACAGTGTGTAGGGTCCAGTATCAGTAGGTCCACAATAGCCTTCTGTCTGCGGTACATACTGATCCTTTCCATAACTGTGCAGAACAAGCTTGTCAGGATCCTGGGGTGGTAGTTTGGAGTATCCATTGAGGCAACACCTTTGTTGTGATGGACCACTGTTGTTGTACACTGCTCTTTGGGTACATATCCTGTGGTAAGGCTGACAGTGGGCAGTAGTGTGATTTGGCATTCCATTATTCTTGGAGTCCATGTTGGCCTCAGCACAGGACACCATCACATACCTTTGCTGCTGTGTGTTCAGTTTTGCAGATGATGGCTGTTAACTCAGCATCTGCAATGTCAGGGGACCATCAGTCTGCTGGGATAGGTATTTTGCACTCGGGGTGGGGGGTTTGCACTACACCTGACAGGTTGTATGTTAGCAAGATGTGTGTGTGTTTGGTATGTTGTTTGTAATATCTGTGTGATTCGGAGCATATCTGTGGATGCCCAACATGGTTCCTACCATCAGTTGGGTAAGCCTTGTGATTATCCTTAGTGTCCTGTACGTTTGTATCTTCATAGGTTCATGGGTTCATAGTAGGCTAGACACCCTAGGCCATTAGTAAGCCTAGCCAGAGTGTGTGTGTCTTTCGCCACCCCTTGCTATGTTCAATTATGGCCATTTATGAGGTTCTTCACTGTGCCTCTGTCTGGTCGTGACACAGTGGGGACCCCCAGTATACATGTACGGTCATCCATCCACTTGGCAATATTCCTGTTGAGGGGTGTCAGTGAGGGGCTCTGCCTACCATGGATTGGGATCCTGTTTCTGGGTGTGGGGAGCCTATGGGTTATGTATCTGTCCCTCCAGCACATCTTATATCATTATGTGTTGAGGCTGACATCTGTGACTCTCACAGCTCCAATGGCTTTGATTTCCTGTGGTGTAGCATGTCCATTACTCCTGTGTTGGACATGGCCTTGTACAACAGACATACAATGCCTCTGTGTAGGCAGTGTGTGACTGCAGTCAGCTGGGGTGTCTACAGCCAGGCAGCATATGACATATATTTCACACCCTTTATCCTGTTGGTGGGGTAACTATGAGGTCTTCTGAACCACTGCAGGTGTCACATACGGTACATCCCATATGAGTCATTGTACTAGATTATGAGTCTGATAAGGGAACAGTACAGCGGCACAGTGACCTCTGTTGATATTGATGTGAATCCTTTCATGATACGGTGTCCAGTATCAACAGTCTTCATAGCCACATTGGCATTGTGGGTGTCACATGACAGATTAATGTTGACCTGTGTCCCTAGGTCCCTGATTACTCCTTGCATACATAATGGTTTGACACCTATGTGGTAATTTGTGTATACCTTGTCTGGTATTTGGTGGGACATTCATACTGTCCAGTGTCTTCGGATGTCTGGGTGGAGTTCTTGTGTGTGAGAGTGTGGTCTGTCACTTGCTACAGACTGTACAGCAGTTTTGACTACAGTTATGTGCACATGGGTGGTGTCCGCTGCTTTGTGCATTGTCAGTTACCTGGCAATATGGGTGTCTGTGCTGCATATGGATACTCCCCCTACTTTGATGTTTTGGTGCAGGTGTTGGGGCCATAACACATGATATGTGGTATAACCTAGTAGTGCTGGTGTGCTATCACTAGGCTTGCAGCAGGCTTCTGTCACTGCACAGACATCAATGTTCTCCATAATGGGAAGTGCCTCAGGGGCATGCATATTGCAGTTTACACATCTGGCATTGGTCAGCATTACCCTTATGTTTCCTTCCACTTATGTTTTCTAGGGTGGTGGGTAGTCTTTTTGGCTTTGCCTACATACGGCTCTATGGAGGCAGCAAAGGCCTTATCCAGTATCCAGACGCATCGGTAACAGCTGACAGCCATCCCTGGAACAGCAGCATGGCTTGTCATGCTTGACATCTCAAGCAGACACACATTAGACCCTCTTGGACTGACAGCTGTAACTGTGCCAGCTGTTAAACATGAGCATTCTGTGTTTGTACTGTGGCATCATTCTTGGTGAGGGTTGGATGCTGCACACAGCCAGTGTCATCCCGCCCTGGGGCACATACTCAGAGGGACCATCCATGTCTCTTTTGATGTTGACCAGGGAGGTACATCTCAGGTAATTCACACCAGCATGGACATTGAGTGCATCATATTTCTGCTTGCTTTGGGGTGACCTGCATACTTGTGTTATGTGGCATTTTGTGGTAGCCTACAAGCAGCTTACTCTACCCTTTCCCTTGTTTAGTCTGGTGAGTGGGACAGCAGTGTATCTGCCTATACAGACACCTATTACGACTGTATCAGGCAAGTTGTTTCTCCTTCTGGCCTGTGACTGTTTGGCACACCAGCTTTGCGTACTATTCGTTGCATGTGCTATGTTTGAAGGTTGTGGTTACTTGTGATCTACTTTGGAGGCTTCTGTTGGTGTGGTGTGTTTGTAATTAAGGCCTCCAGGAATATTTGTCTGTGTTTATGTGTTTGGTTTACAGTTGTGGTAGGTTTATGTGGGACTGGGTTTGTGGTGTATGTGGTTACCTTCTCCTCCTGACTAGTTTTGACAGTACAGTACTGAGTTGTTGGAGCTCAACCTCTGGTTTGGATACATGGATGCATCTATCACATATATTTGTATTTATTGGGGGGTGTTGTGGTTGTCTGTGTACTTGGTACTAGCGTCACATTGCCTCTGGATTCACAGATTCTACTTGTTGTGGCTGGACTTAGTGGATTGTACGTGTGGACATATGTTGTTGCCATACTACTGGTCAGTGATTACTTCCCTTTTTATGTTTGCTCTATCATGTGGTAGCTTCCTCATTCTCTTGCATGGTTTGGTAATGGCTGGTGGCCAGCATGCCAGATGCCTGCGTGTATGGCATTGTGTGTTGTTGTTATTTGTGATTGCATACTCCAAGCATTCCTGGCTGTGTTCATGGAATGCCTGTATAACATGTTCTGTGGTGTGTCCCATATTCTGCACTTGCACAGGGCCTTTTGTGGATTCAACATCGGTTTTGAGGGCTGCAACCTATACTTTACACATGTTTTTCACTGTGGTATTCTGGCCAGGGACTGGGGTCAGGATGTGTATATCCAGTGTGATTACTCTATGGTCTGGTCTTACCAGTGAGGGGTACACTTCTCATCTTGCCATCCAGTACACATGTTGCTGATTATCACATCCAGTATGCTTACCCCTCTTGTGGGAGTGGTACATTGTTCCTGGGCATTTTGGTTTATGGAATCTGGGTAATTTTCTCCTATTGTGTTGGTGCTAGTACAATGCTACCGGTGTATGTCTGGGTATTTTCAGTCAAGCAATATAATGTGGTTTGGGGGGTTTGATATATTCATGTATTCCGACATAGGCCAGGTGCTGTTCCTGGTATTAGGACAGTCATCTGCAGCAGGCTATATACTGCGAGGCAGTTTTAGCCATTGGTATTTAACCATGGCTATTCCATGCTGCTTCTTGTTGTGGTACCAACATGGGGGTGTGGTTATCCTTGCCATGTCTTGCTAGTCACCCTCCTTTTGTAGCTTGTTCCATGTTTTGCGGCTGTACAGCACAGTATGAGGTGTGACCTGGTAGTGTTAGGGTGCTGATGTGAGCCTTGCCCAGTTCTCTATTACAGGACTGGTATCTACATTCTCCATACTGTGTGCATTTACACTGCGCACATCTTGAGTTTATACATCTGTCATTGGGTAGCATTACTTCTAGGTTCCTATCCGTTGTAGAACCTATGAAGGTGGGTTTGTGTTTTGAGACTTACCTATTCAGGGCATGCTGTGGGTACTGACAGCCTTTGCCGGTATCCATGGGGCATGGCATGATAGGTGCATGCCACCCCTAGCAGGTGGTGCATCATGTCAAGCTCTGCATGTCTTCCCAGCCTGAAACACATTGGCTCCCCTTTGACTGACTGCATTACTTCAGCCAGTTATTGCACTTGATCATCCCATCGTCATTTTGTGGCTTCATGCTTGGTGAGGGTGGATGTTAGTCAGGATGCTCAGGTGTGAATATAGTACATGGTGTTACATTTCTTAACACATAGCATTCATGCCTCAGGTGGTGCTGCAGGGCTGCCTCTGTCGGATGCGCATATTACACTTCCCTGTACATGTTTGTGAGCAGGTCATGTCATTTTAGGCATCCATGTTATTATTTGAGTGAGTCAGAGGGGACTATCATTCCCAGGGTTCCTACTGAGCCAGTGTATGTGCTATGTTGCCTCTTTGCCAAGGCCAGGGCATACTGGGCACGCCTCCTTCTGCCTACTGGGGCAGGCTCAGGTTGTTCCTCCTCTGAGTCACGCTCTGCCTGTGATGGCCTTGGCAATGGTGGGGGGCTGTTTGGCCTGGCCCTATGCTGGTCCTGCTGCAGCTGTTTTCACAAGATCATATTATGTAGCATAGCACATACCATGACAATTTGGGTACATGTAGTTGGTGTGTACTGCAAGGCTCCACCAGATGTGGCCAGACACTGGAACCGTGACTTGAGCAGCCCAAACACACGCTCTATTACATTACGTGTTTGTGCGTGTGCCTCATTATGGCGTTCCTGTTCAGGTGTGTGTGCGTTTCTGATGGGTGTCATCAGCCACAGCTCCAGTGCATAACCTGCATCCCCCACTAGGTGTCCGTGTGGGATGTCCCCATTGGCAAATGTCTGGTACAGCTGCATCAAATGCCAGATGTGGGAATCGTGGTAACTCCCAGGGCAGCCAGCACACACATTCATTATTATGCCCTGGGCATCACACACGACCTGGCAGTTGATGGAGGGGAAGCCCTTGCAGTTAATGTAGGCCCTACCTCGCTCACCGGCTGGTGCTTTGATGCGTATGTGCGTGCAGTCTATTGCACCCACTACCTCAGAGTATTCTGCTATTTGATGGAAGAGATGCATATTGCTGGCCAATACCTCACGGGCATTGGGGAAATATACATGATCACCGACATGTGCTGACATGGCATCCAGGAACTGGTGCAGTACCCTGGAGGCTGATGCCTGTGATATCCCCATCATATCACCAGTTGGTCTCTGGAAGGTACCTGTTGCTAGTATTCTTAGGCCAACACATACCTTGGTTTCCACTGGGATGGGTTCCCCTCTTATGGTTCTGTGTGTGAGGCGTGGCCTGCACAGCTCAACAATTTGCTGCAGGAGCTCTCTGTCCACTCTATAGCGCTCTACTATCTCCAGCTCATGTAACCCGTGGTAGGTGAACCTGGGCCTGTACACTCTTCTCCGTCTCCTCACTGTGGGTTGTCTGGCACCATCTGCATTGTCACCACCCTCAGCAAGTCGCCTATGTCTCATTATGACAACTATGGCAGCCCCTAACATTTCTGCTCTGAGTGAAGCTTTTTCAGTTTTCACTTCTATTAGCTTACTCCTGTCTTGCAGTGTCTCTTAAGGGAAACATCCTGCACTACTGTTTGCAGAGTTTTAAGTGCTGGGCTGGGCTACTATTCTGCCTGTGTAATTGCCTGCTTCTAATTGTTTTCACCTGCTAGCTTCAGCAGTTATCCCTGCTAGCTTCCTATTAATTCTGTTGATTCCTTTTTCCTCTCTGTTTCCTCTGGGGGGGAGCAATGTGCATACCATCAGAAACACGCTCACAGTGGCTTACATGCATGCACACGTGCTTACATGGTTCAGAATCTACTTATTCGGGTTAAAACGTGCGTACACCCACGCAAACACTGTTACATGTCTGCCAACAGCCTCCAACATACTCAGCCTGCCCTACACGTGCGCACACCCGTGCAAACAGTGTTAAACATCTCCCAACATGCTCCCACATGATCAGACTGCTTTACCCGCGCGCACACTGTCCTACTCATGCTTCATGACACGCACACGTGCGCATGCACGCCCAGCAAGAAACTTTGGTGTAAGTAACAGTGTACACCTTCCATTTCTTGACTTTCCATAACTTATCTAGTGGCACACCTCTTTCCATGATCTGTGCCTGTCATCTGTCATGTTACACTGGCCTCCAATGAACTGCATTTCTTTCTACCATTCCCCCCTGTGATGTCACCTATCTCCTACTCTATTCCTCCCCCTTATGCATCTCTTACACTACTCAGACTGTGCTCATTTGCTATGTGACTGTGAGATTCAGTATCTGTACCCTCATTTACATGAGATCGCCTACTAATGCTTAGTTACATGTCTTAGACTCAGCTTCCCCCTTTAGCAACCACTACACGGTGGCCATGTTGTTTTTGGTCTGTTGGTCCCTGCATTGTCATTCCATGTATTGCATGAAACCCACATTTGTGGGTTTATAACCTTCTTTTTTATGTTTTATAGAGCGCAGCCCGTGTGTGCGGGGCTGCGCTGGGTTTGATCGCCGAAAAAAAAAATTATAATTTTATTATTTTGGCATCGGGTTATATTGCCAATGGCCACATATTTGGCCATTGGCATGCTGCCAGAGTCATATGCAACCTTTTTTTGGAGCTGACATGGCTCCGTTGTGGAATTTGCAGAAATGTACTCAGTTGTCAACTGAGTACATTTCTGCAGCTAAAACGTCTCCTACACGGACTGGTTTCTGCTTCGTGGATCGCTAATATACCTCATTTACATACCTTTCAGATGCAAGTGAGGTATTTAGCATGTACACGCCCAGTCTGTGTAAGAGCCGTTTTAGCTGGTCTCTTACACGGAGCTTAGGGCTGTTCCTGGATCGCGAGGCTTGCATGGAGTGTTGCACGTCTCTTACACTCCATGCAAGCCTTCGTGAATCCTGCCCTTTGTTTTTTATCAGGTTTTTACCATGTTTCTATCATATTGGTTATGTTTATTTTGTTTCAGATATTGTTTTCACTGATGGTAACATATAATGGACATTAAAGGGTTAAGGAACTGACATGAGGATGCAATGTGATTTTGTGTTGTATGTTTTAAGTTGTATATAAGCCTTGTGATTTTATATGGCATCAGGTTTTGAAGAAGTCCTTGAGGGGGTGAAAGTGCTTAACTTGTTTTTGTTTTTCTAATAAATAGTTGGAATCCATACTTGACCTGGACAGTATGTGGTTCTTTATGGTTATTTATGTTTGTACTCATTGTGTTATAGATATATACATGGGAAATTGATATTAGTTTACAAAATATTTCATGACCCAGTATTACAAACTGTTTAATATTGATATTAAGTGTGCAAAACATATAGACACAATAATATGAATGTTGTGATAAAACTGGTGAGATCCAGGGTAAGACACATATCTGTTAAAGTAACAAAACTTTGGAATAATATACTGATAAGTGCATGACAGTCTACAAATTTTAAAACCTTTAAAAGAAATCTAGATCATTGCACTAGAGATAGTGTTTGCATGATTTCTTGAGTAATCAGTGTTCCTTGATGGCCGTTCAGTCTGGACAACTGCTAACAACTGAGATCATGAAAGAAACTGTGTTTGAATACATTTTCATGTACTCTGGAGAGGGGGTTAAGATTGCTATAGGTCTAAAGATAGTAATGTTTGTTGAATTTCCTCCTTTGTGGGGAGGGATAAACCAGGCATGGCAGCAAAGAATTAGATCAATATGCCACTTGCTATGAAGTATCAGCTATAGTAATAACTCTGTCAAATTGCCTGATTTCTTATGCTAGTACTTCCTGATTGTGCAATATTCTGAAGTGAGTCACCACTCCATACATGTGTAATATGAACATCAGAATATCTCATACTACAACTGATGAAGTGCAATATTCTAAGCAATTTCAATGTGAAGTCATAGTCTTGTAAAACCTACTAGTATAATACTGTATAATGTCTTCCTATCCGATTCTGGTAAGTTATTGTGTCATTAATATTTTAATCATTACTGTATGCGCATTAGTCTTACTGTCATTCAAACTGTGTGTTCATTGTTATGTCTTGCACGAGGACTAGAGTAATGTAATTTCATTCTTCTTGCACTGCTGTCTATATCTGACTGACAATAATGTTTACTTTGACTTTGAGAGAATGTTGGATTCCAGGACTGACCAGTTTATAAGGACTGAGACAGGACAGGAAGTGCTATTGGCTGCAATTTTAAGGTACTCCCGTGGAAGGTCATCAGCTAAAGTAGAACATTTTTTGAGTTTAGGATCATAGGATCATAAGAAGTTACTAGGCTATTGGCCCTAAGCCCTTATAGGGCTAGCCAAGAGTTTAGTCCATGTTTAGACAAGTCAGCACCCAAAGCCCTTGTCCAGCAGGGACAGAGGTGGACTCCCAGGGGTGTATTTTCTGTTTCCCATCCAGTTATCCAGGTTGTGTTTGAAAAGGGATAATGAGGTACTCTGCTTGACGTGGAGAGGGAGTCTATTCCACAGAAGGGGGAGTCTCTGGGACACAAATCTGTCCTGCCAACAAGTCCTGTTTATGTCATAGACCAGGTTCAGTTCACACGTGTGGGTTACTTGGAGATATTCAGCAGTCCCATCAAGGCAGGGTCTGATATTGGGGTCTATATCAAAATATCAAAAGTTTACTTACCCGAACACCTAAACGCCAACACATATTCTGTGAACCGCAAATACACCGAATGCCCTAAACTGCGAAATTCAAAAACTCGAAATGTCATAGTTGTCCCATCCCACCACCCGCTACATACTACCTACACAAACAAACTAAATAAACAACTTACATGCGCTAAACAAAACCCTACTTCAACCCTAAACTAAATTCTACTTCTAACCCTACACTAAATCTTTCATATGCCACCAAGTATGCACTTAACTTAACCCGGACCCTAACCCTAAGGTCTGTAACTATCGCACACTTACCTTAAAAAGCTATACCCAAACAAACTAAATAATCCACACACATACACTTAATAAAACCCTGCTTCTAACCCTACACTAAATCTAACATACATTGCAATCTATGCACTTACCTTAACCCGCACCCTAACCCTAAGGTCCGTAACTATTGCACACTTACCTTACGAAGCTATACTGCAGAAGGGCCAACCATGATGAATCGATGTTTTGAATTTCATGCTTCAGGATGATCGATTCTTTTGTGGTTCGATGAAGAGGTGTCGTCGTTAGGTGTTCGGGTAAGTAAACGTTTGAGTTTTTAATATAGACCCTGATATTGCTTTGTATGGCAGACAGAGGTCACTTCTGAGGAGTCTGTATGAAACTGAGTAGAGGGATAGGGATTTTTAGCCTATCTGTGTAGGGTAGATGTTTGAGGCCCTAGATTCTTCTGGAGAGGAACCTCTGTGGTCTCTCCAGCTGCTGCATGTGCTTTGCAAGGTACATGCCAAAGGGGGCATTGTACTCAATAATTGGCCTTATAAGGGAAGAATACAGGGATGCTATGACCTCCTTGTCCCTGGGTGAGATACCCTTACTTATGGGGTGGGCCATGTAGAAAGCTTTCCGTACAATGGAAGCAACACGGTGGTCAAAAGTCAAGTTACTATCAACCTGGGTGCCCAAATCCCTCACAACTGATTGCATGTTTAGGATGTTGTTATTAATGTGAAAATATGTGGGGACATCACTCTCCCCAACAGGATGATGATGATGCATTTTTTGGCATTCCGCTTGAGGCCATGTTTCTGGCACCCGCCATTTGTTTGGGTGATATGCTCTTGGAGGACATCCACATCATTTAGGGAACTGATGACTGCGCCCAGCTTGCAGTCATCTCAAAACTTGGTCAGCCATAGCTCAATGGTTTTGACCTGCACCTCAGAGAAGTATATTCTGAATAACAGAGGCCCTAAGACCAATCCCTGGGGTATGCCACTCGTTATGCATCTACTGCTTGAGATGGCTTCTCCTATTTTGATTAGGTGGGTTCTATCAGTGAGCTAGTTTGCTAGCCATCTGGTAACACATGGATTGATGCCTAGTTGAGAGAGTTTCTCTATTATGCCCAAATGGGAATAGTGTCTAAGGCTTTGGCCAGATCAAGGTAGGTGGTGTGCACCATCTTCCTCTCATCCATGGCTCTGGTGACTGTCTCAAAAAAGTTGACCAGATTTAACAGACATGATCTCCCCTTGACAAAGCCAAACTGTGTGGGGTTGAGTGTTTGGAGGTTGCCAATGTCCCTGTTAATGAGGTCCATGATAATCCATTCCATGGCCTTGCAGATCAGGCTAGTTAGGCTGATGGGTCTATAATTTCCAGGATCGATGGATGCTCCACCATTGTGTAAAAGGATGACAGTGGCTGTCCTCCACTTGGCTGGGACAAAGCCGGTACTTAGACTTTGGTTGAATAAGGTGCCTAATGGTGCTTAAAGTTCATGCCTGAGTTTATGTAGGATGCAGCCTAGGATGTTATTGGGTCCCATGGAGGCTGTATTTTTTGCCTTTGAGAGGGCAGTGATGATCTGTTCCCTAGAGATAAGGGGAGGGGGTCAGGTACTGGGAACATCCTTATTTACTGATGGTGGGACAGAGGGGTGAAGTTTTCATTGAATCTGTCAGCCAGTAGATTGGGTATATCTACAGCATTTGTGCATGTGTTGTCCTTGACCACCAGTTCGGAACAGATCTGGGTGCTTCCTTTGAGATTGCAGGCGTATGTGAAGAAGGCCTTATGATTGTCTCTAGTAGATGTGGCCAATTTGGATTCAAAGTTGGCTTTAAATGATTTCACTAGTGCTCATATTTGGTTGTTCAGGCTAAGAAGAGATTGCTTCCAATGGGGACCCTGCTCCTTCTTGGTGCTGGACAGCAATGTTTTCCTTTTGTTATATAGTTTATTTATTCCAGATATCCACCAGAAAAGTTTACTCTTCCTTGCAGAGAATGATTTTGTCCTGTCTGGTATTCCTGATTCCATGCATCTATATAAGTGCTTGTATAGTACTCTGGTGCAGAGTTGGATATTGGTGCCAGTTCCAATAGAGGGAGTGGGAGCTGTCAGGCTGTTTATACCATCCTTCAGGAGGTTGTAATCAGCTTTGGAGAAGTATTTTTGCTTGGCCCTAGCTAGATGGGGTTCAGGGGAGATCACGTATACTTATTTATTATCCGCTTTCGTACAAAACTTCATCAGAATAAAATACAAGTGCCAAACCCATCATTTAAATACCAAAAGATCACATGTTTAATTAAACAATTATGAATACCTTCATTTGACTTAACTTAATAAAAACAATAATAATGGCCAACTAAACCATTTAATAAACCTATAACAGTAAAAGTTTATTTAATTAAAATGAGAATAAATAAAATTACCAGTTTTATTAATGTCCAACCTACGCTGTTTTAAGAAACATTTGATGTTAATTGTTTCGTTGAGGCCAGGGGCAATGTCTGATTTCAGTTTTATTTGCCAGTGTACCTCCCTCTGCAGCAAATAATTTTTAAAATCACCATCCCTCATGTCTTTATAACCCACTTCAAGAACTGAAAATAAAAATTTTTTGAAAGATGGACAAATCAGTGAGTGTTTAAATAAGGCATTATTCTCATCCTTAGATTTAATAGAATATAGATGTTCTCTAATTCTAATTTTTAGCTCCCTGGTTGTCATCCCTATATAAAATGAGGTACACGTTAAACATTGTGCAAAAATCACCCCACTGGTATTACAATTTACATAGCCGGGCACCTCCAGGGTTCTACTAAAACTACTCACTGAAATGTGGGGACCAGTGGAAATAAACCGACAAACATTACATTGATTGCACATATACATGCCCGCTTATGGGTCTCAAAATAAGGAGCCTTGTTCTGTTGGAATTCCAAAATCCGCTTTAAATTAAACCCGCTTTTCTGAACAAAGATGGGTTTTTCACCTAAAGCATTAAAGATGTCCTTGTTACCCTTAATAATGCCCCAATTCTTCTTAATAATATTTTGAATACCCCAACAGTCAGAGCTCATTTCCAGAGAACAAATAAGATTAGCATTCAATTTATTTTCCTGATTATTTTATTTATCTTTTCAAGATTTAACAAAGGAAAATATTTGTTACTCATTATCTAAAATAGCTGGATCATATTAATAAATAGGGAACAAATAAAATTAAATTCCTTGGACAAGTCTTTTGGTTCAGGGGAGATACTGACTTTGAAAGTGACCTCTTTATGGTAGTATCTTACCAGGGAGGATCATACTGTAGGGGTGCTGCAGTGGTTACTCATGTTGGTTAACACCAAGTCCAAGATATTATCACCTCTTGTGAGGGTATCGACTAGCTGTTCCAAGGCATTTGCATTGATAAAATCTAGGAATCTCTGGGCATTTGCATTCTGGCATAAGTCATTTTTCCAGTCTATGTTTGGGTAGTTAAAGTCATCCAGGATCAGGGTAAAGGGTTGAATCTTGACAGATTCGAAAAGGTCCAGGGAGGTGGAGTGGGCATCTTGAGTCAAATTTGGGAGCCTGTAGCTAGCTATGATTTGAATAGGGGTCTTGTCAATGGTTAACTGCACCTGGAATGTCTCCTGTGCATCATACTATTGAAACCCCAACCTCCTTTGTTTTTGCTGCCCAAAGATTGGGGTCTGAGTGTATGATAGGATGAATACCCAGGTAAGACTGGGGTGCTCTCCACAACTTTGAGTAAGATTTCTGTGACTGCACAAATGTCAGCTTCTTCCAGGGTCAAGAATGCTTGCAATGAGTGCATTTTCATGTTTAGACTCCTAATGTTTAGCAGCATGGCCTTTAACTTGCATTTTGTTGAAATTTTTATGTTGGTTTTATCAACCTCAGGACTTTTCCTAAAAAAGGCACTATGAGTCAGGCAAGGGTCTTTGCCAAAAGCCTGAAGCCCAAGTGAGACAGATGCAGGCCATCTCTAGCAAAGCATTATGGTCTGTCGATCATATCTTCCCAGGCTGTCAGGTACTGGATCCCCCTGGAATGACACCAGAAACTAAGCCAGTTGTTAAACTCAATCATTTCCTGTTTGTATTGAGACATAATTCTGGGTGATGGTAGAATGCTGATTAGGGCTAGGGACATACCTGCCTGTGACACATATTCAGTGAGCTAAATCATGTCTCTTTTCATATAATCCAGGGAGGTACATCTCAAGTCATTCAACCCAACATGGACTATGACAGAGTCATAACAGTGCCTGTTGTTGAGAGACTTGAATGTGTGTGTGATATAGTGGAGTCTGGCACCTGGCAGACAACTAATCCTAACTTTCTCCTTGTCCACCCTGGTGAGAGGCACATCTGTTTGTCTCACAATGGAGTCTCCTATGACTAATATATTGGGTTTATGGTTAGGCCTTTTTGTTTGCAAGACACAGGTGTGTGGACTATGCATGGTATGTGGTGTGGAGGGTTGTGGGGTTCATGTGTGTTTTTGCCTCTGAGGTCTCCTTTCTTTGGGTAGGTTTTTGTTGAAAACCTCCGCATATATGGGTGTGTGTTGTGTAGCTGTGGGTGGTATTTTAGGTGTAGTGATTGTGTGATAACCCTCTCAGTGCTAGATATACTGGCTTGTGAGGGAGAGAGCATAGACTCTAGGCTCTTAATGTAACTGCATCTCTCACAAATGATGTTCCTAGGTGGTAATAGTAGATGGTTATCCATGTACATGAGGCAGTTTCTACACTGTCTCAGGATGCTCATATTAACTAGGTTGGCAGGAAAAACCGTAGGAAATTGTACATCCATATTTGTCAGAATCTGAGGGAGAGAGGCCAGAAAGAGCTAAGGGGTATGCCTAAAGCCCAAGTGCTTAAACCAAAACTAAGAGGCTTAGGATAACACAGTTTAAACAGGCTAAAAACAAACAGTAATAAATGCAGCAGAAAAGATGCAATTGAACACTTTAGAGAACAAATAGCCGAAAAAGCAAAATGAAGTAACAGACAGGAGGCGGAAACAAAATACTGTAAAAGCAGCTGAATAAAGTTTTTTTTTTTTGTAGAGTGGAAAGGGAGAAAGGAGGAATAGAAGATAATTCAAGGTTGAGAAACTAAGGGGATTGGCTTTCCCAAATGTTCTTTCTGTATTAAGTTGAATGAGCTAATGAGACTGGACTGGGAGGAGTGTACCAGGTCAAATTTACAGTAGGGGCAGGCAACTGCAAACCCACCAAGTTTAAGAACAAGACAATAGAGTCATTTTACACCAGATGTGGGCACAGGTTTGTAGGTGAAAGTGAATATGGTAATAAATGGCTTTTGGACAGGGTTAGGATAAGGGGTTGGGAATCCTTGGTTAGAGATGTTACACTTTCTATGACATAAGAGTTGAATTATATTGCAGGTTTGAATGATGAGTTATGGAGAGAGGGATTATGGCTGAATTATTAGCAGACATGCAAGATTTATTTAATGATTGTCCTGCTTTTTTAGGGTAGTGTTTACTATTATTCTGAAAGTTATTGTAGTATAATTTTTTTATCTTCATTTATTTGCTTTTTAGTATGATTGTAAAGCATTCTGAAGTTTTCAAGATATTGTGGCGGATTATATTTTTACTATTCTTTCCATGCTTTTTCTCTATCCTGCATTCACATTCTGCTCTTTTTGGATAGCCAAATTGCATTATTTGCTTTTAGTCTCTACCTTGTAGGAGGTACAAGGATATTCAGAAACATTGCGCTGAATTCATTACAGCATCATATCATGGGAGGATTTTTAGGAAGTTCCAATTAAAAGGTGATAGGGTAGTAATGAGCATTTCTGGGTTTAACTTGGAATGGTTGTGTATTGTTTTATTGACATGCTGTTTAAGTGGATGTGTGAGATGCCTGGTTATATAGATTGGGCGCTGATCACTAAGAGATTCTGACATTCTACCTGTGGTGGCCACGTATTTGGTAGGGTGTGATACTAGGATCCAGTCTAATGGGAAATGTGATGTCTTGCTATAATATGTGAGGCTATTAATTAGTTATATGAAACCACATACGTTCATGATAGATATAGCGGAGTTAATGTCCAATCAATTGACATTCACATCATCTGGTAGTCCCTGGGATTCACGAAGCTTAAAATTCTGTGCAGGAGCAGTTTAGTTGTTCCTGCATGGAATATGGCCGCCGAGCGATCCAGGAATGTCCTGTTTTCATGTGCACGAGTGGCCCTACACTGTTCCTGCATGGAAAGCTGTGCAGTATGCTAATCAGCTCATTTGCTGATGAAAGCCAAGCAAATGAGCTGAATTAGTGATCCAGGAAGCAGGCAGGTCTCCGTGTAGTACACGGAACAGTGTAGGGTGCAGAAATGTATTCAGTTAGTAGCCGAATACATTTCCGCAAAATAGAAAACAGGCATGACAGCCTCAAAGAAAGCATGTACTCCCCTTATTAGGCATGCCAATGGCCAAATATATGGCCATTGGCATGAAAAATAGTTTATTTTTTTTTAAATAAAACTTTTTTTTTTTTTTTTGGCTGATCTCTGCCATTTATTCTTAGGGCAGCGGTGCACAAATGGGATCATGCAGAAAATACAAAAAAAGGGAAAACAATCAAGTTTGAGAGAAATCTGCATTTTGCCATAATAGTCAATGGTATGCAGAATGAAAACAATACCAAGGAATAGTGGTCGATGAGGGGAAAGGCTCATTGTAAGTGTGGCAATCAGGAGTAAGGCAGTGGTGCATGCAAATGAGGGGATTTATACTGAATCACAAATTTCTCCTAAGTGTCAGACTGCACCTAACCGTGTAGGTGCTCCAACACCATGCTGTAGACAGGAGGAGGAGCTAACATGAAAAGGGTGTGTGTCATGATTGCTCTAAGAACATTGGAGCTCAGTGGCCCGTGTTTGCCCTTAGCTAAGCACAGTTAAGGCAGGGGGTGTGTCTGAGGCTGTATTTCCCTATTCCATGAAATGCAGACCATGTTCGTATCTAGGAAAGGCTAGTTCTGCTTATAACAGTTGGCATTTTTTGAGTCTGTCCATATAGGACAAATGTTTAAGGGCTAGGATCCTCTTTGTGAGGTACTTTTGCAGCCTCTCCAGTTGATGTAGGTGTTTAGTGAGATACATGCCAACTAGGGCATTGTACTCAATGATTGGCCTAATGAGAGAATAGTAGAGGGAGACAATGACCTCTTTCTTTCTGGATGCAAAACCCTTAGTAATGAGATGTGCCACATAGAAGGACTTTCTGACCACAGTGGCAATGTGGTGGTCAAAAGAGAGGTTGCTGTCAACCTGTGTTCCCAGATCTCTTATAACGCCTTTTGTGTTCAGTGGACTACCATTGATGTGGTAATTCATGGGAACCTGTTTTTTTTTCAAAGGGGATGACGACACATTTTTTGACATTGAGGTTAAGGCATGTATGTCTATATACATATATATATATATATATATATATATATATATATATATATATATATGTATATATATATATATATATATATATATATATTTTTTTTTTAGGTATATACATATATCTTTATATGTATATATATATATATATATATATATATATATATATATATATATTTACTTTTCTATATATATCTATATGTATAAATTTTATATGTATATCTCCAGATATGTTATGTATTTTTTTTATATTTATATATATATATATATATATATATATATATATATATATATATATATATATATCTATATATATATATATATATACACACCAACACGCCACAAAGCCGGCCAAAACACCGAGACCAAAGACCGAAAACACACAATACCGACAACACACAAAACCGAACACCATAACACCGAAACCCAAAACACCGACACACAAAACATAAACTACATTACACACAACTATATATGCACTAACCTTAACCCAAACCCTAACCCTAAGGTCTGACACTACCGCACTTACCCTACCACCTCTAACCCTAACTCACTTAACTTACCCATAAACCTAAAGTCCGTCACTATCGCACACTTACCCTACCTGCACCCTAACCCTAACTCACTTAACCCACCCTTAAACATAAAGTCCGTCATAGCACTCACCCTACCCACACCCTAACCCTACCTCACTTACACCACCCCTAAAACTACAGTCCATCACTATCACACACTTACCTTACCCACACCTAACCCTAAGTCCGACAGTACCAAACACTCACCTTTCCCACACCTAACCCTAAATCCCTCACTATCACACACTTACCTGTCCGCTCCCTAACCCTAAATCCTCACTATCACACTTACAGTCACGCTCACACATTGCCCATGTCGGTGTTTCGGCTGTTGGGATTTCACCTTGTCAATCATCTGCGTCGTCGGTCTTTTGGTCTCAGTGTTTTGGGTGTCGGCTTTGTGGCGTGTCAGTGTAGTGAAGGGGACATATATATATATATATATATATATATATATATATATATATATATATATATATATATATATATATATATATATATATATATATATATATATATATATATATATATATAAAACTTGACTAATTCTACAGAATCTTTTCCCTACTGTTGAATGACTCTACTGAATGATATGTTTGAAAAAGCATCATACAGTTCTACAGCTCAGATGGCTTAGTGGTAAATTGTGGTGGTTATGGTCCTGGGTTCAAGACTTTCAAGAGCTGATAATTTTGTTGCTGGACAAAGCAAGGGCTGTTGGATACATAGTGATTAAGGCTCTTTTAAGCAGTTGTAAGTGGGTTTGTGTGGCAGTAAGTGATGCTAACTTATTGTGAACTGCACTTAGACACAGTTAGCCTAGAAGTGCTTAATCTGCGTTAGCTTCACTTAGCACCACGCAAACATGCTTACTCCCACTTACTCCTGCTTACTCTCACTTACCTCCACACTAATGTCTTTAAAAGAAAAGAAAAAAGGGGAGATAGGAAAGTGGTGAAAAAGGGGGCATGAAGAGGGAAAAATAATATGAAAGACAGCTAGGGATGTGCAGGAGGGATGTAGGGAAGGTAAATAGGTGTCTATTTCCTCTAAAGCAACAGCTGTGCTTATATGCAGAATTTTTAGGTAAATTTGGACACTCAAACACCTGAGGCAGGGATGAGGGCAACAACAATGTGCTGTGAAGCCAATTAGACCAGATTACATGTGTCCAGTGGACACTTGTGTGAAATGAACAGCTATGTATGGAGCAACATTTTTTATGGGAACAGATTGCCCTTTTTTTTAAGGTGAGAGTGGGATGTTGGGGAAGGATAGTAGGTATATTTGGGGAGGTAGGTTGGGTAGGAAGACAGACAAGACAGCAGACAGGGGCGGTATATGACACATGTGGGGGTAAACACCTTGGATGGGGTGGTTGGTAATCGGATGCCCACGAGCCCCCAAATGGATACAGTGGGACCAAGGTCCTCACCCATGGGCAGTCACCAATGCACCTTCATGGCCCCAAAGATGGCTGTGCTGGGAGTTGAGCAGGAGGGGCAGGCTGACCCTCTAGATGTGCCAAACGGCCCTCAAGCTGGTGTAGCAGATCTCCAAATTCCTTGTGGAGCTCGCTATGCACCAGACCCTGGGCCTTGCTTGGGGTGACAGGATCCTCTCTGCACCTTGGCAGGATGAGCTGCATCCCCTGAGGCTGTTCCACCCAAAGGTGGTGCAGGACCAGCAGACAAGGAGGTCCTAGGATGGGTTCCAGACATGCTGGGGCCCGGTGCCATGAGGCGGGAGAGGCAGATTCCCTGGAATTGGCCTTCCCAGACATGCTATGGTGTTGCAGTTTAGAACATATGTTGGTTAGCCATGAAAAATGCATGCATATTCATATATGGAACCACAGTGAGCATTATAATGGCATGCAGTTTACATTGATCGCAACAGGCCACCAATGATAGTATTTGAACAGGGAACTTTAATAGAAAAACATTTCAGTATTTGTAGAACAATAGGACACATGTCCCAACAATAGGTTTGGTGAAAAACATACCCATTGATTTATGTGTTTAGATTACTGGTGCAGATAAGGTGGAGGAGAGAGAGAGAGAGAGAGAGAGAGATGTCAGTTAACAACTGTATATGCTTGCAGTGCTCACAACTTTAATGATCATTGCTCTAATCATTACTCTACCGGTATTACCTCACTTTACAATAACCTATGGCCTTGGGTTGGGCAGTGGTAAGTTTGTACACAGTGTGTAATTACAGCCTTCTTATATCCACCTTATACCTTTTCTTACCTGGCAGACCTGTGGATGTAATTTCTGTTAACACTACCTGACTGTTTCTACACATATTCACATAGTCAGGGTTACATAAATGCACTCATACTGTGTGTGTGTGTGTGTGTGTGTGTGTGTGTGTGTGTGTGTGTGTGTGTGTGTGTGTGTGTGTGTGTGTGTGTGTGTGAGTGTGTGGTGTGTGTGTGTGTGTGTGTGTGTGTGTGTGCATGTGTGTGTGTGTGCGTGTGTGTGTGTGTGTGTGTGTGTGTGTGTGTGTGTGTGTGTGTGTGTGCGTGTGTGTGTGTGTGTGTGTGTGTGTGTGTGTGTGTGTGTGTGTGTGTGTGTGTGTGTGTGTGTGTGTGTGTGTGTGTGTGTGTGTGCTACTGCCATACTCTGCCTTCATTTCTATCAGTCACCCGGGGTGTTGGCAGCAGTGACCACTAGCTGTGGCAGCATGGCACTTGAGGAACATTTCATGGGAGAGACTACTTGGTGTGTATACTTATCTTGCTGTCATTTGCAGCGCTGTGGTTGGACAGTGGGTGTTGTACACAGTATAACTACAGCTTTCTTATAGCTACTTTATACCTTTTCTTACCTGGCAGACCTGTGGAGGAAATATCTGCTAACACTAACTGACTGCTTTTACAAATATTCACATAGGCAGGGTTACATATGTGCACTCATACTCTGCCTTGTTTTCTATCAGTCACCCTGGTTGTTGGCAGCAGTGACCACTAGTTGTGACAGCATGACACTTGAGGAATATTTCTTGGGGGAGACTACTTGGTGTATGTACTTATCTTGCTGTTATTTGCAGCCTTGGGGTTGGACAGAGTATGTTGGACACAGTATAACTGCACCTTCTTATAGCTACTTTATACCTTTTCTTACCTGGCAGACTTGTGGAGGAAATTTCTG
Source organism: Protopterus annectens (assembly GCF_019279795.1). Classification (NCBI taxonomy): domain Eukaryota; kingdom Metazoa; phylum Chordata; order Ceratodontiformes; family Protopteridae; genus Protopterus; species Protopterus annectens. The sequence goes on from NC_056741.1 coordinate 1,588,982,959, forward strand.
TTAACACCAGCTGTTTCTACACACATTCACAAAATCCTGGGTGAAATTATCCATACAGCTTACTACCACTCCTGGGGTTCGACCCATGCCTGTTTGTGTTAAAAACACAACAAATTTTGTGTTTCATCAGAATGAGCTATTGAAAAATTGCTGTATTTTGTTTGACTGTTTTCTGTCTAATACTCTCTTCATATAGCTAATCTCCTGTTTTACAACTCCACAACCTTTGTCAGATGAGCCTTCATAGTTTGATGCTTTAAGAGCTATAGTTGCTATGCATAAACTGTACACATTTCAATTCATACAATACTAAGGTAATCACAACCAGTCTGGGGTTTTGACTTTTATTGACAAGTACTTGCAATTTTATTGATATATATATAACCTGTATGTCAGTATTACTCTCCTATGGGCTTGTTTATTCAGTACAATCCATGCCCATTTTTAAATACTGCAAGGTGACATAATACTCATTTTTATTTATTTGCCCTGAATACTACAAGCTAGATTGTTACTCACCAGCCTTGTGATGCAGCCTTAGCAGCCTGCTGGTGTGGGCATCCAAGTTTGCAGCTCTCTCATCTGCAGCTGTACAGGAGATAAGAAAAAAACATTTATGCATACGTATCCATCACATATACAGGCTGAAATTTGAAAAACACTTATTGTGACTGATACTTACATATGCCTGGAGCATTCCCCGCCCAGGCATGTTGGACCCACTGTTCAAAGAGCTCCCTCTTCCTCCACTTCAAGTTGGCAAAGTGGTGCCAGACTTGCTCATCAGTCCAAGGGATGCCAGTGGCACTGGTGTGATCATGGGTGAGATCTTCCCAGGCCTCTGTTTAGTATTGGGAGCTCTGTTACTGGTCCTGCAGCAGTTTCATGTCATGTTTATTTTTACAAGGAGTCCAACCATGACCCTGGACTCCTGAATGCCCCAGAGCTGCACCTGAAAGTGAACACCTATACCAACACCAGACATAGTGCCTACAGTGGGGAGCTACAACTGGTTATGAGCTGTATTCCCACCTGTGAGGTATAAATAGGGCTGATTTCCCACCCTTTGCTGTGATTGGATGGTTTTGAATATGCTGAGCTAAGCTAAGCACAGGGCAAATCCTCTTAGCAAATATAAGCATTGCCTAAAGGGGTAGATGCTAAGCACTGCTTACCAGTGCGCAAATCCGCTTAGCTACGTTAATTCTTGTTAAGCATACAAATTTCAGAAATGCTTACTCCAGCTGAGCTCAGCTGAGCTCAGTTTAGCATTGCTCAGCTGTTATCTATCATTAATATTATTACTTATTATGATTATTATTATGATTATTATTATTATTATCATTATTATTATTATTATTCTCATTTTATGTACTTTTATTGCATTACATTCTTTTGTGGTTATACTTTATGGGACAATTGTGTTTATATGGTGGTTTCACATCTGTACTACATTGACACCTCACATTTGGACCTGCTACACTACCCTGGTAAAAAATATATATTATACCATGACCCCCAAACGCGTTGCGCTGATTGGCCCAGCGTGTGCGTTCATAGGGAGGATTATACTAATGGAAAAAATCAGCCGCCGGACTTTTCCATTGAGTATGGCACCTGTTACAAACACTGTCTCTCGCCTATGTTAAATGGGTTTAGCGGGGCGCAGACATAAACAAAGGAGATGTCCGCTGCTTCCGTTTATTTAGCCATATGTTATATGTTAAGCCTAATTATAGCAATGACAGTGTTTTAAAGCGCAACGGAGAAGACTCGTTGCTTTTATAATTTTAGATAAATGAAGAGAGTTTAATGATAGAGAGATTGTAAATAAACAGCGGACATCTCCGTTGCTCTTATAAAGCTAATTATTTGTTGTTAAACAACATAGCGAGACACTCAAAATAAAAAGGAGATCTTGCTTTGCTCGTTGCTTTGCTTTATGATAGCGCGTACTGGGTACAAGGCGCCAATCCTACATCAGAACCATGACAGACATCTGAGGGCACAGGCGTAACAGGCATCTTATATTATTAATATTTAAAGCAACAGCTCTTAAATAAAATAATGTCATGGTAATAGCAATATAACCCACTTCTGGGTGGGAATATACTAAATTTACCCACGGTTGGCTTTGTTTGGAACCGTAACAACCGTGGCTCACACCCATTACCGACGGCAAACGTAGCTATCACTACCTATTTCTAATAAATATACTTTTACTATGTTTTCACAAATAAAAATTAATGGATTGCATTGGGGTCAAACTGTGAATGACTGCATGCAAAGCAAAAGCTTTAACCACTACAGTATTTAATTTCTACTAGCTTGGCTCTGCATTTCTATTTCGCTCATTGGAATGTATAAGCTAGGCTGAGCATACCTACGCTATGTGCACACCCGCTCAGCTACGCATAAACTTTACTCGGGATGGAAATAAAATGTAAAAAGTTTAAGATCATCCCAATAACCCAGTAATAATCACTTGCATTTTAACATAATTACCCCCTTAGATCATCCCACTGCTTTCACAGACAGGAAACATTTTATGAAGAAAAGGCCAAAAATATGAGGGAATGATCTGGACATTCTGCGATTATCTGGACAATTGGTTTTATGTTGTGGGGGGCTGTGCTTATGCATTTTGTCCGTGGACATTGTATCTTGTGATAACAGTGTCTGTGGACACTATTACTATCTTTATAATTGAATTACGGCAATTCTAGAGTGCAGGGGGGGTGTACTGCCCTCATTTTTGTTTCGTGGCTGTCTAATGTAGACAGCAGAGCACCCTCATGAATATGCAATGTGAGCTGCTGTCCTAGATGGCCACGGAATGCTCAGTGCAAGAATAACACTATTCTTGCAAGGAACTTCTTGAATCCAGGGGAGTATTTTTTCTTGTGCAATTGTTATGAAAATCCAATGTTATGATATCATCCAGTACAGCTATACTTTAGGCAGGAGAGATGTAAAGGACAGTAATACATCTTTGTATAAAATTATTTATTTTCAAGAACGTAATAAGCTCTGCTGAATTAAATTTTGGTATTGGTTTGCTGCAAGGAAAATGTGGTAGTATTTGGGAAATATTAAACCAATACTAACACCTTTCCTCTTTATACTATCATCATGGATGATATTATAGCTGGGAGGCATAATTTCAGAGTTGTTCATGCTGGGTTTTAGCTAAGTTTTAATTATGGTGATAATAATGGGCTTATCTTTGATAATTCAGGTATGTATTTCATCAGCTTTATTTCTTATGATTCTAGCATTAATGTCAGAAAAAAGTTACATTATCAGCATTGGGGTTTGACCATTGCTGGGTTAGAGTAATGTGTGGAAGAGAATTGCCTTGATGTTCATTGTGATCTGTGGGGCCAGGATTAGGTTGAATGTCTCATTCTAGGAGGATTTTAGTATATTGGGGATTTATTGATACTTGTCTTTTTAGAGTATTCTTCCACCTAATTTTGTTTTGCTTTGAGCTGAAATACTATTAATCATCCTACATTTGGAGAAAAGTGAGGGGCATCATTAAATAAGTTTAATAAATAGGAGGAAGTATGAATAAGTGATTAGGAGTGAGTTGGGGAACTGTTTAAAACTATTATAGAGTCATAATAGGATGAGAGGATTAGCCAAGGAATGGCATGGTTAAATTAAGGGATCTGTATTTTATCGATGTCGGGTAGTGAGGAAGTAAGGCTCAAGAAGGGAAAGGAATTTGCAGGGCAGTAGTCACATATTTAGTGCTAGTGGAGTCTAAAAGCTGGTACAGGGTAGGTATGAAAAGTATTTCCTATGAAGGAAGGGAGATGGGCTTTCCTGCTATTTTTCTCTGGAATGAGAGGAAGACAGGGGGTTAAAAGGCTGGAGTATAAGGATGTAGTTAAAATGGGAAAAAGTGAGGGGTTATTTGTGAAAAGTAGAAGACTCAATGTATAACAGATAGGTGCTGTTAGGGAAGGTATGAGTATGACGGAATATAGTGAAAAGCAGTATGGGATGGACAAAGGTAGCTGGAAATAATGTTAAAAGATTAAATGAAAGTTGGGAATTTGGTAAAAAGAAGCAGGAGTATTTATGATAGTAGTAAGGCTGGTTGGGGAGGGTTAGAGAATAAGAGTTACAAGGATAATATTCATGTGGAAAGTATAATAAAGTGAGAGGGGTGGGTGGTTATAGGGGAGTAGGGAAGTGATGCCAAACATAGCAGACTTCCACTCTCATGTCAAATTATAAAAGAGAGGATTCAATTTGGAGCCAGTAAAAAGCAATTAACAAAGAGGTACAAAGTAGAACAGGTTTTCTTTAATTTCCTGAATTCATAAACCTGGCAGCTAGGGAGTCTAATTAACTGGCATATTCAATGTAATCTACTGGTCAAGAGAAAGGACAGTGGCTAACTTAGTAAGTGGTCTTTAGAATGCAGTGATGACTCCTTTGCAGGGGGGATGTTATAGCCACTTTCCAGCACAAGGCAGGCATGCATTTGACTATATTAAGTTAATACACAGCAAGGTTTTTCATGTTAAGTTTGCTTACATTGTACAATGGCAAAATTCTCAGTAATAATGTTTGGGAGTTGGGCCTTGTGGTAGAGTTCCTTCAGTATCAGGGTTGGATGTCGTAACCCCAGGCTATTGTACAATGACAAAATTCTCAGTGGAAATATTTTGGAGTTGGGCCATGTGGCAAAGCTCCTGGAGTACTGGAGTGCAAATGTAGTGACCACAGGTTATTGTACAAAAGTCTTTGTGAAAATGTTTGGGAGTTAAGCCTTGTAGCAGAGCTCCTGCAGTACTGCAGTTGGATATAGTGACCACAGGCTCTGCATTGCGAAGGAAGATCATGACTAAGTCAAAGGAGTAAAGGGAGAATGCTCAGGATAAAAGCATTTTCATGGCAAATTTATGCAAATGAGATATCCCAACAGACCTCAGATTGTTTGTACAGTAGCCAGTCAGCGATATCTTACCTCTGGCATTCACCGTCTCTAAGGTATAAGAATCAATTAAATTCTGTAATCCTAAAAGGGAATTCCACACAGCTGTCCTCATTCATCTTGAAATAAAGATCTATAAAACCTTATGTAAGACTCTGGTTCATTATTCATGGAACACAGCTGGCTTTTGATACGTATGCAGTACATCCCCCAAGAATGTTCTCTGAGATTATTTTATCCACTTTAACAGATTTTTTTTCACCCAGCCTGCTGGGAGAAAGTTTGGATAAACAGTAGCCTTCAAACCTACACTTTTTCTCAGATTCAAAATATTTATTTTTTATCTTATTTACTTGCTCGATTTGCTATTTTTCTTTCATGTTGTTTACCTGCCTGATTTGTTAAAGTATCATATTTTGCATGTCCTCCATTGCCTGCTACATTCAGCACCAAAAGTTTCAGTAAAAAGTCTCTTAAGATAATCATAGCTTTTATCTAGTAGTCAGATGAGTAAATCTATTGCATTTTGGTCTGAGTGAGCTGTAATTTGTGTCAGTGTCAAATCATAGTGAATACATTTGTTCCATTTTTATTTTACATTATAATTATCCTGACTTTATAGCTTGCTTCTCTGTTCTTCTTTAAATTGATTTGATTGCGTTAGTAGATGTGTTTTCTCCACCAAATTCATTTATGATATTGTTTTGCCACATATTAATAACAGTGCTTAACTAATAACTGTGTATTTTGTGTTAGTCTGAAATCAGGCCTCTTGTGTGGTATCATTCAAAACCTATTTTCAGACTTTATACGGGGACTGGATCTGAGAAAGATGTAAATTTCCTTATGGCTGCGGTTTGTCTTGTATTTAATTATGGGGCAATATGTGGCATTGAATGCTATGGGATATAAAAAGAAATTAGGGGACAGAGTATCACATGGCATACAGCAAGGGAAAAAAAGATAAAATGCCAACTGTATGCAGTGATAACAAATAACCTGAAAGATTGCTGCCAACAGTTCATTTTCCCCTGAGGCCACCAAATATCACATTCTTTACTGTAGAAAAGAGGTCCTGAACATCTTGTAAACAGGATGGGGAGAGCTTTGAATATTCATAAGTTAAACAATGTCATCTTTGCAGATGTCTGCAACTCTTCCCGGCAAAATACTGTTTGCTGATGAATCATTTCAAAGAAACCATAATTTATTAAACTCATATAATCAAACTGGTTCTCAAAGGAAAATTTTACAAAGTGGCTATGATGCCCATGTAATACTTTTCACCCCTTTTACCCTCACCCCAAACTAATGTAACTAACCCCAGATTGACAAAAATCTCAAACTCACTTAGGAAAAAAATATAAGATACCATTCAGTGGCAGAGACTTGATTGACTGTGCCTCACTATAAGAATACTTAATGATTTAAACCCCCAGACTTTATCCTGCATCAGCCAACATTTCTCCAAATGGATCACCATCCCCCAAAGAAGCCAAAGTCAGGAGCTCAATGATAATTTTTCAGCCACTTGAAACCTTTATGTGAAATGTTCCATGTCTCAGTGGGCAGACCCTCTGAGAATGCTACCATGGCGAACAAGAGAATTGGGCTTTTTGGTCATCTGGTTCTAAGGATGGTTTACTCCTACTAGTATGCAATTTCTTGCTGCTACCTTTGTGTGACACTCTTCTCAGAGATTTCTTAGTAACAACCTTACTTTATTATGGCAGTACATCCTTAGAGGACCCCATGTCTCCCAAGAAAGCATTAGAGATCTACTTCGGGAAACATCCTCATGATTGTGGCTCCAGTCCAAGTTTAAAATGCTGGCCCTTCAAGGCAGAAAAAAGAAAAAAACACACATTGAGCAACTGGAGAAACAGCCACCATCCACGTTTACTGTGTTCCTAGTACTTCGGCATCAAGCCTTTCAGGGAATAATCATGCACAAGAATGGTGCACTTTATATACATTTCACTACATTCATTATTCAATTCAATTATACAATAATTGATCAATTAATCAGTGAGTCAAGAAAATTTAAACCTAAAGTGCATCCTGAGCAATTAAAGTGCTTCAGAAACATTTAAAGTGCATCAAAAAACTTTTAAAATGCAACCCCTTACAGTCCTATTGCATTTAACTTAATAGTTTGAGAAGTTCATGCCAACAACCTAAAGATTTTTACAATTATTGCACAAAGTCTAAACAACAAAGTACATCAATTTTAAGCTTGGTTAAGCCATAACCAACCAGATATCTTAGCCATCTCCGAAACATGGCTCAAGCCCTTTATCTCCAACTCTGAGATTCTGCCCCCAGGATTTCATTGTCTCAGAAATGACCGACTAAATAAAAAAGGTTGTGGCACTGCCCTAGTCTGCTCCAACCTTCTTACCTTAATTCCCCTCTAAATTCCAATTCCTCAATTCCAGAACACTGAACTGACTGCTGGAATTCTAAAGCGAAATAAACATAAAAATATTTGCATCATTGCCCTATATATCTCACCTGGACCTCTACTGAAATTAACTATGAAATGTATATCCTTGGTGATGTGAATATTGACTGGAATAAAATCAATTGCCCCTCTCCCTCCCTATCCATTAACCTCTATAACTTCACTCAAATAATCCTCTCCATCACTCGACCTAACAAAATAAACCCTCCCAGATCCACTATAGATTGGATCCTAGTCAAAGATCCAAATAAAATAACCAATTCTGGCACAATTCCTGATACCTTTAGTGACCACCTCCCAGCCAACTAGTTTCTCCCCACACCAGCATCAATACATTCAAACTCGTAACCTCAGTAGTTTCAACCCAACTACTTTCTCAAATACTTTCAAACAAATGAACTGGCAAATTCTAAACATCCTTTCTCTTGACAAGGCTATAGAATACTTCAACTCTGTCTTCCTTGATACTTTAAACTCACTAGCCCCACTAAGAAACAAAAGGATAAAAACTAAAACTGTTCCTTGGCTATTCAAAGAGACAAAACAGATTATGCACCACAGAGACAAACTATGGAAGCTTTATCAAAACAATAAACTGGCCAATACCTTGCTCCAATAAAAACAGCTCTGCAACCGTGCCAAATGACTATTCACCAAAGAAAAAGAATCCTACTATATCAAACTTCAGTCCAATAACAATAAAAAACCCCAAAAATTCTGAAACTCAATAAACTCACTCCTCAATCCAGGCTCCAAGAATAATCCCTGTCCTGACCCAAGTAAATCTGACCTTGAACTAGGCTCTGAATTTAACTCATTTTTCATAGACACTATTACTATCCTCACCAAGACTTTTCCCATTGATAACCCAACTGCTCTACACTCTCTCCCCCTTCTAACCCACCTCATCTGTTTGAACTCAAACTCATCTCCACTAACTTTATAAAAAACGTTTGTCCAAACTTAAACCTTGCTCTAACGCTCCCAAAAATATTCCCTCTTCCTTCCTAAAATGTGCTGCTTTTGGCATTGTTCTCCCAATCAGCATCATTATTAACCAATCCATAAAAGAATCATATGTCCCCAAACTCTGGCACTCAGTTTATATTCTTCCTCTTCATAAAGGAGGCAAAAATACCAGCATCTCAAACTTTCGTCCCATTGCTTTGCTCTCACCAATCTCCAAAATCCTAGAAAAATGCATCCACCTCCAACTTGTGCCTTTCCTGACCCAAAACAATCTACTCACTCCTACCCAGCATGGCTTCCATCCAGGCCATAGCAAAATAACCGCTCTACTCTCTTTTCTAGAAACTGTCAATCAAGCCAGAGATTCAGGACACTTAGTTTCTACTGTTTTACTCAATCTGTCTAAAGCCTTTGATACTGTTTCCCACAAGCACCTTCTCTGTCATCTCTCAAACCTTAATCTCTCACATAATGCTTTATCCTGGTTCTCCAGCTATCTATCAGACAGATAACAGGTAGTCAAATGGAAGAACTCCATCTCTTCCTTCCTACCTACCCCAACTGTCATAACACAGGGATCCATCTTTGGGCCAATGCTTTTTAACATCTTCATCAATAACTTTCACACTGCTATTCCTGATGCCAAAATCATTCAATATACAGACGATTCAACCTTAGTCTGCTCTGCCTCAAACCTCTTTGAATTGCTGACTAAAACCCAAACTGCCTTCTCAACAACTGAAAACTGGATGCGCCAAAACCACCTCTCTCTCAATGCAAATAAATCAAAGATTCTACTATTCTCTCCCACAAAGACCCTCGCCTATGATAAAAACAACTTCAAAGTCTATAGTCAAACCAACTCACCTATAGAAGTGGTCCCCTCTGCCAAACTACTTGACCTTACTGTAGATGAACACTTCCAGTTTGATATTCATATTCAACAAAATATTAAGAAAACCCACCAAAAGCTAGGCATGCTGCATAGGAATAATCGCTTTCTCTCCAACTCTACCAGGCAAACTCTGGTTTCGACTTATCTTCTTCCTTCTTTATTATATGGACCCCCTTTCCTAACGAACATGTCCTCCTCTATCACCTCTAAACTAGAAAACTGCTGCAACAAAATCTCTAAATTTGCCTCTAAATCTAAAAATACCACCCATCACTGCCTAACCCTACAATCCCTGAATTGGCTTGAACTCCCAAACTACCTAGACTATCTCCAACTCACTACTGCATATAGTCTCATATTTCACCCAACAAAATGTCCCGCTCTAACTAACATCCTTCCCCTTTATACATCCAACAGAGCTCTCAGATCTGAAAATCAGAACGTAATTACTATCCATAAATCTAAACGTCCTGCTGGCCAACTTCTCCTATCTTTCTCACTAATCAAAAAATGAAATTCCCTTCTCTCCACACTAAGAACCACACCAAACTCAGAAAACTTCAAAACCCAACTATTCAAACACCTGTCCACTAAATGGAAATGTACCTGCTTTCACCCAACCTAATCAAAGGGGGTTCTCTCTCTGGTTCCCAAGCTCTACAACTCTCATAGTTATCTTCCTATGAGCCTGTCTAAGCTCTCAACGATTTCTATAGTTTATCTCTAAGCTCCCAGCAACTCCTACAGCTACCCTCACACAGTCCAACTTTGTAAATATTGTAAATAGCATTCTACTGTTGATGTATGTATGTAAAGAGCATTTACATTTTCTGAAAAGGTTTGTATGTAAACTGTTTCCACACCTAACACATATCTATTTTCCACAATTGTAACTGTGTGATCCCTACCTTCAAGCTTAATGAATTTGTTAACTATGCATGATATTGAATGCATTTATGAGTAACAATTCTACATAATATCTTTAATATTAACTATCAGTTGTATCTAAATTGTATAATGCATCTTGGAGCTTTTCTCCCCAGGCCTCAACTGAAAATGGGTCAGTTTGGCCCAGTGGACCTCCCCAGTAATCAAACTGCAAATAAATAAATAAAACTGTACCTATACATCTTTAGATTAACAAATGCTTAAATATTTAAATATTTTACCCTAGACATATAAATCATTCATCCTATATGTCTGTGTATTTATAAAATAATGCATACTGAAACATTTCATCCTATACATGTAAATATAACTCCATATTAAGCCCATGGGGCCATAAAGTTCCAAAATTAATAATATATCGACTTTCCATCCTTAACAAAATGTGCCCATATTCCATGCCTTGTACTGCATAAGGTTTATTTAAAACAGAAAAAAATAAACTGCTAGTGTTACCATTGTGAACAGCGTGGAAATGCTGGGCCACAAGATTATTGAGCCTAACATGCCTCACATCCCCCAAATGCCCCATAATTCTTCTTTTCACCATTCTTCTGGTTTGGCCTATATTCCACTTTACAGGTTGACAATCACATGCAATGTTATAAATAACCCCACTGGTACTGCAATTGTAAGATCCCAGGGGCAATAAACTACTTTCATAGGTTCATAGGTTGGTACTATGAACGATTTTCCATTAATCCAAGTACCTAAAATGTTCTTGACTTTGTCACACACCTTGCACCTTCCACATCTAAATGTGCCTACTGTGTTAGAGCCAGTTTCCATCCTACTTACCCTACTGTTCAATAATTCCTTCAGGTTATGAAATCTACTATGAGAAAAACACCCTGCCCTTGAAAATGTTACCCACTTCCTCATCCTGCTGTATAATAGGCCAAAACCTGTGCATTAACACCTTCAATGTAGCTGAAAAAGGGGAAAATTTGTTAACAAAAAATATATCATCCTTGCCCACTTTATGATAATCTCCACAACCATGATATATTGCATGACTCCATACTCTCTGACCAACCATTTGCTTTCTCACTTTTTCCTCAGCCCTATTTAACACCTGACTAGAATACACTCTCTTTGCTAACTTGCATCGAACAATGTTAAATTCCCCATCCAATGTCCTTCTGTCATGAACATTGTCACTTCTTCTTCTTTCAGCTTTTCCCAGTTACGTCACCACAGCAGATCACCTGTCCGCTCATGACTGACAGTGGAGTTTTATGGTGTCAATTTGCCAGCCCAGCGCCCAGCCTTCCACAGAAGGCACACACATGCATACACTCTCACCTAGGGCCAATTTAGAGTGTCCAATCCACCTACAGCATGTCTTTGGGATGTGGGAGGAAACCGGAGCAACCAGAGGAAACCCACATGACCACAGGGAGGACATGTAGACTCCACACAGAAGGCACCCCAGCCATGGATCGAACCGGAGAACCTCTTGCTGTGAGGCGGCAATGCTAATCACTGCACCACTGTGGCCACCTTGTCATGAACATTGTCACTAATGTGCTTGAATTCTCCATAAGGGAGAGAATCAAGTGAATGTTCTGGATGCATGCCGTCTGCACTCAAAAAGTTATTAGCCGCTGTGTACTTATAAAATGGTTTAAAAGACACTAGCTTGTCTTTATCCACAAAGAACTCCAAATCTAGAAACTGTATCTTATGTCTATGAGTTTGATAGGATACTGTGATGCCATACTGATTCTGATTTAGTTCCAACATGAACTGTTCAAAAAGACTAATCTCCCCTCTACATATAAACAACAAATCAATATAGCATTTGAAAACTATAACATTTTCCAAAAAATATGTATTCCTATGAACACAGCTCTCCTCAAAAAAAAAACATCACAAATTATGGCATAAGATGGGGCAAAAGATGCCCCCATATTAGTTCCTGTTCTCTGTAGAAAAAAAAAATGTCCTCAAAACTAAATACATTGTGTGTCAATGCATACTCCAACAGCTGTAAAATATAACATGTTCTGGGAGCTTCCCCCAATAGTCTGGCTACTGTTTCCAGACCCCACTGATGAGAAATATTGATATCCAAGGACTTAACATCAGCAGTTGCCGGAAAAAATCCTCTTGCCACTCAATACCTCCCAAAGTGTCTGCAAGCTCTTTACCATTTCTAATGTGTGAAGGAACTCGCTTCAAATGTTCTTTCAACTGTGCATCCAGAAAAATACCAATATTCTGGAGATATCACCCCACCCCTGACACTCTGGGTCTCCCAGGGGGATTTGTTAAGTCCTTGGGTACCTTGGGAATGGCATAAAATGTAGCCATTCTAGGATATTTTACATGTAACTTTTTGACATCAGTGGTAGAACAAAATCCCAGTCTCTCTCCCTTTTCAAGTAATTCCAGCAACAAGTCATTATATGCATCCAGAACATTTGACTGCACCTGTTCATAAACGCCAACTTCCTGCAGCAATTCCTTCACCATATTGTTGTATTTCACTCTAGACAATATTACCCAATTGCCCCCCTTATCTGCCTGTGCAAAAACATAATCTTTATTCAAACTTGTTAACTGCCTTAATGCATTCTGTTCATGCTTTTTCAAGTTATGGGGCTTATCTTCTTCTTCTTCTTCTTCTTCTTCTTTCAGCTGCTTCCGTCAGGGGTCACCACAGCAGATCAACTGTTTCCATTTCTTCCTGTCCTCTGCATCTTGCTCTATCACACCAACCACCTGCATGTCCTCTCTCACCACATCCATAAACCTTATCTTAGGCCTTCCTCTTTTCCTGTTACCTGGCTGCTTCATCCTTAGCATCTTTTTACCAATATACTCTGTATCCCTCCTCGGCACATGTCCCAACCAACGTAATCTTGCCTCTCTGGCTTTGTCTCCAAACCTTCCAACCTGGGCTGACCCTCTAATATACTTATTCTTAATCCTGTCCATCCTCGTCACAAACAGTGCAAATCTTAACATGTTCAACTCTGCAACGTGAAGCTCTGACTTCTGCCTTTTTGTCAGTGCCACTGTCTCCAACCCATATAACATAGCTGGTCACACTACCCTCTTTTAGACCTTCCCTTTCACTCTTACTGGTACATGTCTGTCACAAATCACTCCTGACACTCTTCTCCACCCACTCCATCCTGCCTGTACTCTCTTCTTCACCTCTCTTCCACACTCACAATTACTCTGAACTGTTGATCCCAAGTATTTAAACTCATCCACCTTGGCCACCTCTACTCCCTGCATCCTCACCATTCCTCTATCCTCCCTCTCATTCACATACATATATTCTGTCTTAGTCCTGCTGACCTTCATTCCTCTTCTCTCTAGAGCATATCTCCACCTCTCCAGGGTCTCCTCCACCTGTTCCCTACTCTCACTACAGATCACAATGTCATCTGCAAACATCATAGTCCACGGGGACTCCTGTCTGATCTCATCTGTCAACCTGTCCATCACCATTACAAATAAGAAAGGGCTCAGAGCTGAACCTTGATGTAATCCCACCTCCACCTTAAACACATCTGTCACCCCCACCGCAGACCTCACTGCTGTCACACTACCCTCGTACATATCCTGTACCACTCTTACACACTTTTCTGACACTCCCGACTTACTCATACAATACCACAACTCCTCTATAGGCACCCTGTCATATGCGTTCTCTAAATCCACAAAGACACAATGCAACTCCTTCTGACATTCTCTGTATTTCTCCATAAACACTCTCAAAGCAAACATCACATCTGTAGTGCTCTTTCCTGACATGAAACCATACTGCTGATCACTAATCATCACCTCCCTTCTTAACCTAGCTTCCACTACTCTTTCCCATAACTTCATGCTGTGACTGATCAATTTAACCCCTCTGTAGTTACTACAGCTCTGCACATCACCCTTATTCTTAAAAATCGGTACCAAAACACTTTTTCTCCATTCCTCAGGCATCCTCTCAGTTTCCAAGATTTCATTAAACAGTCTAGTTAAAAATTCCACTGCCATTTCACCTAAACACCTCCATGCTTCCACAGGTATGTCATCTGGACCAACAGCCTTTCCGTTCTTCATCCTCTTCATAGCTATCCTTACTTCTTCCTTGCTAATCCACTGCACTTCATGATTCACTATCCGCACATCATCCAACCTTCTCTCCCTCTCATTCTCTTCATTCATCAGCCCCTCAAAGTACTCTTTCCATCTGCTCAACACACTCTCCTTGCTTGTGAGTACGTTTCCCTCATTATCCTTTATCACCCTTACCTGCTGCACATCTTTACTAGCTCGGTCCCTGTGTCTAGCCAATCGGTACAGGTTCTTTTCTCCCTCCTTAGTGTCCAACCTTTTATACAACTCATCATATGCCTTATCCTTAGCCTACACCACCGCTCTCTTTGCCATGCACCTCATCTCCTTATACTCTTGTCTACTTTCTTCATCTCTCTGACAATCCCACTTCTTCTTTGCAAACCTCTTTCTCTGTATACTCTCCTGTACTACTTCATTCCACCACCACATCTCCTTGCCGTCCTTCCTCTTTCCAGATGTCACACCAAGCACTTTTCTAGACATCTCTCTTACTAGCTCTGCTGTAGTTACCCAGCTATTCGGTAACTCTTCACTGCCACCCAGTGCCTGTCTTAACTCTTCCCTGAACATCACCTCACAATTACCATTTTTCAATTTCCACTATTTGATCATTGGTGCTGCCCTCACACTCATCCTCCTCTTCTTAATCACCAATGTCATCCTACAAACCACCATCCTATGCTGCCTAACTACACTTTCCCCTGCCACCACTTTACGGTCTCCAATCTCCTTCAGACTGGCCCTTCTACCTAAGATATAATCCACCTGTGTGCATCTTCCTCCACTTATGTCACCCTATGCTCCTCCCTCTTGTTAAAATATGTATTCAACACAGCCATGTCCATCCTTTTCTCAAAATCCACTACCATCTGACATTCTGCATTCCTTTGCTTAACACCATACCTACCCATCACTTCCTCATCCCCTCTGTTCCCTTCACCAACATGCCCATTGAAATCTGCTCCAATCACCAGTCTCTCACCCTTGGGTACAGTCATCACCACTTCATCCAACTCACTCCAAAATGTTTCTTTCTCATCCATCGCACACCCAACTTGTGGAGCATATGCACTAATAACATTCATCATTACACCATCAATTTCCAGCTTCATAAACATCACTTTATCCGACACTCTTTTCACCTCCAAAACACTCTTAGCATACTGTTCCTTCAGGATAATGCCTATGCCATTTCTCCTCCCATCCACTCCATGATAAAACAATTTGAACCCACCTCCGATACACCTAGCCTTGCTCCCCTTCCATCTGGTCTCTTGCACACACAATATACCAACCTTCCTTTGGTCCATCGTATCAGCTAGCTCTCTCCCTACACCAGTCATACTGCCAACATTCAAAGTTCCGGCCCTCACTATCACAGTCCTAGCCTTTACCTGCCTTCAACCATGCCTTCCGCCTCTTCTCCTTCTTCGGCCAACAGTAGCCCAATTTCTGCCAGCACCCTGTTGGCCAACAGTACTGGTGGCAGTTGTTGTTAACCCAGGCCTAGACCAATCCGGTATGTATATGTGTACTTTTGTCTGGGCTTATAACTGTCATAAAACCTCTTATATTCAACTTGCAACTGTTTGTATAACACCTTCTCAAAATTTATTATGGCTGAGCCAGTTCTAGTCGGATAAAAAGTGCTAACATAAGAAACCTTAGGAATACTAAATTTTCCATAGCTAGTGTAATATGAAAAACCATCTCCAACACTATCACTATTACATTCAAGCTCTTGTCCATAAGCAAAAATATCCAAAAACTCATTTTCGTGGAGTGACAAATCTAGCAATGGTTCCTCATCCTCATCATTGCTGCACATTACATTACCATTTGCATTTTCTTAATTTGTTTTGAATGCCTTTAAATGTAGTTTTTGACAAAAAGCACATATTTCTAACATTATGTCTGCCAAGGCTGGAAAATATGTTGGTGCAAATTTCATTCCTTTCAAAAGTAAACTGTACATGTTATCATCTAACTGCAAATCTGATAGATTAATAATATTTATCATTTCACTTTGACTCACTGAATGTGAACTATTTACATTATTTAAGACACACCTGTTATTATGCTCCCCATTAGATGTGATGACAACATCATCAGTAATGTTAAGTCCAAAATGTCCAATTCTCTGATTTTTTTCATTTCTTCCTGTTCTGCCACCTCCAGTTGCACTTGCTTTTTGATTGCTGTGGGCTCACTCTCTGACCACTGCTCTGCTCACCCAGCTGGACACCTCCTTCACTCAATTCCTCAAATGAAATACTTTTTCTGCTGTTGATGCTGTTGCTTGCTTCTGTGGATGAAAAGGATGGCTATTGTGAACTCCGATACCTCATAGTCATATTTTTTAAGGTGGACCTGCTCTGCCTAAGTTTTCTCTGCCACTGAAAGATGAGGTTGTTCCTATAATCACGATCATCTCTGGTCCAGTTTACTGCATTTCCTTTCAAGTATTTCAGCCTCAGCTTTGCCCACTCTCACATGAATTCATTTTATTATTAAATATGACAGTTGTAGTTTCCCCCTTAAGCTTGTCCTGCAGCTCCAAAATTGAATGTCTTACTTGTTCATTCAGTTTATTGTTACGTTTGACAAGTACTTTAAGCCATCCTAAAGTACACTGTAAAGAGATATTCTTCCACTCCTCAAATAAATCAGCTTCAGCTTCAGAAAATTCAGAAGCTGGAAATTTGTCCACCCTTAAACCCCGAGGGGTTAAATTCAAGCTGATATATTTCTCCAGCAACCGGGTATCATAATATAAAGACACCTCCTTTACAAGCAAACGTTTTAGTCTCTCATACCTGATTGCCTGCTGGTCTCCCAGTCCATTACAAGACCACAAATCGGAAGCAGCCACCTTCTCATCCCTTTCTCTCCTCATTTCTGTACAGGAAAGAAAGGTAGTTATTGAATTGGACATGGAATTGGATATGTATGTCTCCACCAGCCGAAGCTCCAGTAACTGGCATACTGTCAGAAAACTCCAAAAACACCACTCCATGAACCAACTCACCAAAAAAAAAAAACACACTAAACAACTGGAGAAATGGTCACCATCCACTTTTACTTTGTTCCTAGTACTTCGGCATCAAGCCTTCCAGGGAATAATCATGCACAAGAATGGTGTATGTTTTATACATTTCACTACATTCATTATTCAATTCAATTATACAATAATTGATCAATTGATCAGTGAGTCAAGAAAATTAAAATCTAAAGTGCATCCTGAGCAGTAAATTGCTTCAGAAACATTCAAAGTGCATCAAAACATATAAAGTGCAATCCCTTACATTCCTATAGCATTTAACATTATAATTTAAAAAATTAATACAAAAGCACGTATGCATCTCTAGATTAACAAATACTAAAACATTTTGCCCTACAGTGGTAGATCAATCAATTAATCAATTTTATAAATGCATAGACATATAGGATGAATGATTTATATGTATAGGGTAAAATATTTAAATATTTAAGCATTTGTTAATCTAAAGATGTATAGGTGCATTTAGATGAACTGCTTATACTATTAAGTTAAATGCAATAGGAATGTAAGTGGCTGCATTTTAAAAGTTTTTTGATGCACTTTAAATGTTTCTGAAGCACTTTAATTGCTCGGGATGCACTTTAGATTTAAATTGTTTTGAAAACCACCAAAAATGAGATGTATAAGTGCTTTTGTATGAACTTGCATTTTAAAATTTTTTGGTGCACTTTAAATGTTTCTGAAGCATTTTAATTGCTCATGATGGACTTTAGATTTAAATTTTTTTTGACTCATTGATTAATTGATCAACCATTGTAGGGCAAAATGTTTTAGTATTTGTTAATCTAGAGATGCATACGTGCTTTTGTATTAATTTCTTAAATTGTAATGTTAAATGCAATAGGAATGCAAGGGGTTACACTTTATATGTTTTCATGCACTTTGAATGTTTTTGAAGCAATTTACTGCTCAGGATACACTTTAGATTTTAATTTTCTTGACTCACTGATTAATTGATCAGTTATTGTATAATTGAATTGAATAATGAATGTAGTGAAATGTATATAAAGTACACCATTCTTGTGCATGATTATTCTCTGGAAGGCTTGATGCTGAAGTACTAGGAACACAGTAAAAGTGGATGGTAACTGTTTCTCCAGCTGTTCAGTGTGTGTTTTTTTTTTTTCTTTTTTTGGTGAGTTGGTTCATGGAGTGGTGTTTTTGGACCCTTCAAGGCAGACCAGTCATGTCATACACATTTTACATGCTGTCACTGATGTAAATGCCTAATCTGTATTTATATTCATCGGGACATCTGCATTGTGTTACATTTACTCCATTAAACTTTAATGCAGTTATTTATCTTGATATCTAACTTGAGATAAATGCTAAAGCTTGCACTGGTAGAGAGAGAGGTGAATATTAACATGAGAAATAGAGAACTCATTCATCTGCTACATGTGAGCTGTCATTGGAAATCAATTAACACAAAACCAAATTGGTCTGGACAGTTCTTGTTTTTTTTGCCTCATATATTCTTTTAGTGGCATAACTATTCTAACTCCATTTAGATTACATGCTTAATTAAACAGCAGCATGAGGCTACATTACATTCTACAAGTGGTCCTACTAAGGATTTATATGACCAAAATTAGGATTTGTTGAGGTCATCTGGAGATGCCACTCAGAATTACCCCAAAGCATTTTATTATCATAGCTAACATATTATGGCCAAAGTTTTCAGGGTAAATGTACTCTAATCTTTTGTCATTTCCAATGCTATAATTGAGCACCATCTGTTACTTTTTCCCTAAGCAGCACATCCTTCTGTCCTGAATCTACTTCAGTGATGGAGTAGCATCCATTAAAGTCATCCTTCCTTCTTGAAGGACTGCATCAGATGCTTTACTGTACATCATCCTATACATCCATAATGCATTCTTCTACCAAAAATTATATTTTGCCAGCAAGAAAATACCAATTAATACTGGGTTCAACTGTAGTCACTTTGCAATACTTTATTACTTGAAAATTTCATTGATCGATTTATGGTTGCTATTTTTCACACAGCAATTATATATCGAGGTAAGTGATGTGTTAAAAACTGAGGTATGATGTTAGGGGCTCATGGTAAGTCATGTAAGCAGTGTGAACCTTTATCCCTTAGGCTACAAATTCTGTGACCTGTTCATACAAAGTACTTAGGTTAACAAAATGTACTTAGCCCATTAAAACTGCTTCCACATTTTACTTTTAATTAAATATGTAAATATAATTATTCTTACTGGATCCATATGCAAAGTGATTTTACAGTTACTTCAAAGCTGGTTAACTCTGAATTAGGTCCTCCCCTTTAGAAGAGGGCTAGAATTCAAAAAAAATCATAAAATGTCCATGACAATGATTTGGAAGGATTATTTGCCTGATATGGATTGAACAAGGCAGGAGTACATGGCAGAATCTTCATAAAATATAAAAGAGCTTGTTGGTCCATTGGAGGCATCTGTCACATGTAATAACCATCACGAGATAGTGGAGATCAAAAAACATAATGTGTCCCTAGTAATTTTAATGTGGATTAAGTTACACAGTCCATGCCTTCCTAAGGCAGTGCTCTTCTTGTCCATCTACAATGAATCACTTCATTTTTTTCATTCTTATACAGATGATCTACATCTTTCTACATTGTGTAACAGTTGCATGTATGTGCACAAGTGGACGATAAGCATGATTTAGGATTGCAGATGAGATGTACACCAGAAGTACCCAACATGACAATAAGTGTCATGAGTGTCTGCTTCCAACTGCTTAATGATCAAATCCAAGACAAACAGAATTTGTAGGGTGCATCTCTCACCTTAATCACAATTGGGCTGCACTGTACCACATGCTTATATGTGGGGTGCACAGCAATATTGATGTGGCGGGCATTTACATATCTTTCCCATCAGTGATCCACCTGCTTTTCTTGGCATTGTTGTTACATCTTCCTCTTAAATATTAAGAATGTTGCTGGTTTATAAACACACAAGAATTAATATACAGTTCCACTAAACTTGTGCAAGAGATTTTGGAATGTAAAATGGCCGTATTGTGTTTTTCCTTTATCTTCCCCTTAATGATCTCTTTGTTATTTATAACATGGTTCAGATATGGCAGTATCTGGCTGGTTTTGAAATGCTTTCCTTGTTCTACATTTGTTTTATGTTTATACATATGTTACAATATAAATATGATATTTGTTTGTGTCTATCGGCTTTTCCCGGTTAGGGGTCGCCACAACAGAACTCCGGTCCGCTAATGATTGGCAGTAGATTTTTATGTACTGGCTTGCCAGGCCTAATGCACAACCTTCAATGAAGGAATGCCCATTCACGCATGTTGCCACACAGAAGACGCTCTGAGAATCGAACGGGCAACGTCTAACTGTGAGGTGACAATGCTACCGCAGCACCACCACCGCTACAATATAAATATGATATATGAAAGCAAATCTGTCACTGTTTTCTGAGTAAAAATGTAACAGATTTGTGAGTTGCACCCTATAAAATCTGCAACAGGTAAAGTAAAAATATATGACCTGCAATCTACATGTTAACTTGTAAACTTTTTTGTACACTCTAGAGAAAACTATACAAAATTTGTCACTAAAGATTGTAACTGCTACTTGCTACAAAATAAAGCTCTTGTACATAGGATATAAAACGTACAGCTGATATGTCAGCTGTTTCTGTATGGGAAAGATATAAGCCAGGTAACTGAATGAGCAGACATAAGAGAGAACAATAAAATAGCTTTACAATTGAGTGTATGATGTAGAACCCTGTGAGTTTTTGTTTTCTGAATGTATGGTTTTGCCTATGAAATAATCTGCAAATTCAGCCTTATTAGTTTAGGGCTCAGTATTTCTCTTAGCTAAGAAGTAAGTAGGAAAATTCTGGCTGTGGACTGATGTTTTCCTTTTTTGCATTGTATGTGTTCAGAGTGATTATTTCCTGTCGCCTGTGCAGTTTTATACTTCTATGCATATTTTACTGTTAACTGTATTTCTTAACTCACTCTTTAAGTTTAGGCCTGTACAATTATAACAAAATCCTGGAGCTGTAATAATCTTATATTGCTACACTTATCTTCTGAAGGTAATAATGTTCTTTAACAGTGATATCTCCTCAAGGAGTTATTTGCATATATTCCATGGGTGTCCGCAGCAAGAGATTTAAAATAAAATATAGTGAAGACTCCAGCCTGGCTGAGCCTGTCTTTTTACCCTTTAGTTTGGGCAACTTAAAGCTAAAACAAAAATGATAATTTTATTAGCTTTTATAATTGCATAATAGTAAATTATTATATAGTGAGAAAATGGTCCTCCAGAAATGAAATGTCATATAAAGGTAGAAGAATTGTGCTGTTTATACTAAAATCACTTAAGTTATCACTTGTAAATAGAGAAATATTTTAAACAATGCTCCAATATGTGAGGCACGTTTATCTAAGTTCTCTTTATATTATGCCAAAAGAAAGAAGCAGCAAAAAAATGTTCTCAAATGCTTAATGATGTCTTCATATAATTTACATCAATCATTTTATATATTTTATGTACTGACCACATCTAATATGGTATATTACTAGTTATTCCATTTATATATATTTTTATGTAAACTCAATAGTATCTGATTCTAGAGCAAAAAATGTAGATGATTTCCTTATAATAGATGAAGTAACCTAATATGTAACTGACTAAATGTCTAAAATTCTTTCAAATCCTTGAGGATATAGTGTATTTAAAATCTAAGAAAACATACACTTGTAAAAATGCATATACAAGTAAAACATGTGTCTGCATCTGTGTTTGATTATAATATACAAATTCCAGTTAGATTATGTAATACATAAGATGCGAACTGTATTTGCATTTGTGATGGTCTAATGTATCACATGATAATTGTTAAATCTGTACATTTCAGCCCTGCCACCGATAACTGTTTAAATCTCTGGTGTATTGGTTAAGCTATAAATTTGGAGACTATAACTTCCTCTGCTCTATACTGAACTTTGGTAGTGAATATAAAGTCACTTTGTTTATTTACACAAAATTTGTATCCCACTTCAGTCATAACCAAACATTATGAAGTATTGTTGTAGATGCCTGCAATGTGACAAAATTTTAATCAATCAGAAATCCTAGAAGTAGTTTGTTACTTATAACTGTGCTGCTATCACCCCAAAAGTGTAAGCCAGCTCTTAATAAAAAAGGAACAGAAGTAGTTTGTTACTTATAACTGTTTTGCTATCACCCCAAAAGTATAAGCTAGCTCTGAAAAAAAAAGGAACAGAAGTAGTTTGTTGCTTATAACTGCTGCTATCACCCCAAAAGTATTAGTCAGCTCTGAATAAAAAAAAGGAACAGATTTACTGCTAAGGTGCAGTAGAAAACCCTTTGAAGTATAATTACCAAGTTACAAAGAGATATCCAGACAGTCTTTATGGTTTGTTTCTTTATTAACTGTGCACGACTGAAAAGATGATTCTCATTAGCTGACAGAACAGCAAATTGGCTACAGCATTTAAGCATTTTATTTACCTTAGACTAAGGGCAGGATTCACGAAGCCTCCGTGTAAGAGTTATAACTCTTACAGGGAGGCTGCAGTTAAACGGAGTGATGTCAGCATGCTCTGCATATTCATGAGAGCATGCTGAATCACACCTAAGGCTAACATGGTCCGTGGAAGACAGTAGGGGGCGTGTCCGTAGGCCGAGCCCTGCAAGCGGCCACACCCCCAGAAGAGTAAAATTGCCCAAAGTAAACACCCATGATGAATAAACACAACACAACACATGCCCCCACAGACTATGAACAGAAAATATATAAATGAACATGTTATATATTTTTTTTTTAATCGTAAAGATGTGTGCCTGTGAGTGCGCTCATTTGCGCGGGCGTGCCTGTAGAGTAGCTACAGTTAGCAGTCAGTGGAAAAGGATATAAGAACTAAATAAGCCAAGTAAGCCAAAAAGCAATAGCGTAGCGGTAGAGACGTCAGCTGAAGAGCAGGCATTCATGGTTTGAGCCCCCACAACACCAATTTTTATTTCTAGTAAAATAAGCACGAAACAAGTCCCTGACAAACATGTACACATATAAAATCATAGTTCATGTATAATGTAATGAAATAGTCCATTTATTTTGAAGAAATGTGAGACAAAATAATAAAAGATGCCAGATGTGCCTATAGCTGAGCTACAGTTTAACAAGGTGAAGGCATCTGCCCGTAGGTGAGCAGTGGTTTAACAGGTGCAAAATGAGTGCCCGTAGGTGAGCAGTGGTTTAACAGGTGCAAAATGAGTGCCTGTAGGTGAGCAGTGGTTTAACATGCTGAAACTGTGTGCCCCTATCTGAGCTGAACGTAATATGCGTGCTGATAGCCAAATGAGGCGTAAACCAGCGTACCCCGTTTGCGCGGAGCTGCGCACCACGCAAACAAGCTAACCGACGGGCAACGTTGAGCAAGCCGTATCAAAACTGCCTTTACACAGACACACCCCTCAGCTTGTCTAGACAGTCATAAAAAATAAAAAGCAGTGGCCAGGTTCGAACCCAGGATACTATACACCATAGTCAAGGTACCGAACCACTAAGCCATGACAGCAGTACCTATAAATGCAGTAATCGCAAATATATAGGAATTAATACAAAGTGGAGCATGACAAAGCAGGTTTTGTGAAGTTGATACAATTCCAAAATGGCCAATCACAGATATGTGCAGGGAAAACGGCCTATATAAGCCCCATAGGTGGGAATACACAGCATAAACGATTGTAGAACTGACTTGCAGACAGAATGACAGGAGTAGGTGAGGGTAGTTGCTTTCGAGCACAGAGGTGGGGCATTGAGGAGTCCAGATACATGGTCTGGCTCCTAGTCCACAATCATGAGGCCCAACTCATGCAGGGCCAGGTCCTGTGGGGAGCATATAGGGCTGAGGCGTGGGACCGGTTGGCTCATGATCTCACCAGTGCCACAGGGATTCCAAGGACTGGTGAGCAGGTTCGTCACCACCATGCGGACCTGAAGAGACGCAAGCAGGACCAATTGAACCTTTGGATCCAGGAGGCCCGGCAAATGCCCAACGCCCCACTACTGAGTAAGTT
Organism: Protopterus annectens; assembly: GCF_019279795.1. Classification (NCBI taxonomy): domain Eukaryota; kingdom Metazoa; phylum Chordata; order Ceratodontiformes; family Protopteridae; genus Protopterus; species Protopterus annectens. The sequence goes on from NC_056741.1 coordinate 1,589,007,423, forward strand.
ACATGTAATTATGTATGTAAGAAATTAAACTAGCTGATATTATGGAGATGTGTATTCCAATATTACTTCATTTATATTACAGCTGCAGGTGTCCGTTCTCCGAACCGCAGAGCCTATGGAGATAGGCTGGTACGGTTGCGCCACCAGGCAGGTCAGTAATCCTCTCCCAGTAACTGTAAAGAAATATAAAAGTATGACAGTTAGCAAAAGAGTGCAGTGTAGTCACTAAGTAATAGAATGTGCAAGTAACAACTGTAAGAGTGTTTGCAAGTATTGCTTGATTACACGTGTGTTGCAGTCTGTAATCCAAACAGAAAAATGAAAATGTCTGAAATAAAGTCTGAAATAAAGATGCCCCACCTGTAATATAATAGTACACAACCTGCAGCAGGCTGAAAAGTACAGCTGCACAAGATGAGCAAATCACATGCGTGAAATATACCCCTGTTGAAATACTGAAACATGACAGAAGTGAGACTGCTGGAAAGGATTGTAATAACTACAGGTAAAACATGTCAATAAAGCCTAGAAGTAAGTACCATCCTGAATAGTAAAATGAAAACAAGTGAGAGAGTGTGAGAAGGTGTCATGAATCCAGCAATAAAGTAGTAATAACCCCTGAATAAAGTATACTGCAGTCAGTACAGAATGAAATGCATGTGAGAAGCAAAACCAAACAGCGAAATATGTTCAAAGTGTTGTTGCAGCTGAAATGTGTATCCCAAAATCTGGATATGTTGCTCTCAGTCTGCAATATGCAGATAGTATGATTGTCTGATATACCAAACATCCACAGTTGTCTATAGCTATATAAAGCAAATGTAGCAGGATGATGTAGCTGAACAAAGCTAGATATGAATGTGTATGAAGAACAATAAAATGTATATTGATGTAGCAGTAACAGTCCTATCACCAAGTTGAAGTAGTTATCATATAGGAAGCTGTAGTTAGAACAGTAGTGTGTATATATGTGCAGCTATAAGAAATGTACAGCATATGTATTGGTATTCGAAGGTGTTAATATTATTTTCTTCACCCCACCCTATAACCACATATAACCCATTCCACGTGAAAATGGTATGTGCCATCACAATTAACACCCCTGGACATTTGTCCCGTTGGGTCATAAATATTTGCATGTCCGTTGATGCATCTGCCCTGTTCATACATCCAAACCTGATGGCCTGTTGCCATCAATCAACCCTGCATGTTGTTGGACTGTGTATTGCTGTTCAAATTATGCATGTGTTATGCTCGCTGTTCAATGGTGTGAATATCTGGGTGTTTGGTTAATGGGAATACTAATGCATGCTGTTACAACTAATTGCGAATGGTATTATATGTCACTAACCCAAACTGTCATGACATAATGCAAAACATAGGACGACAGGGAAGGCGGGTTCCAGCGGACCCACCTCTCCCACCACAGCTGGCGAGTGCACCTGGCACTAGTGCCCAGTCTGGACCCTCCTCCGGTGGCCCTGTGCCACCTGCAGGTGGAAGCACTGCAGGGGATGGGGCTCATCCCCCCTCTGCAAGTGTGGCCGGAGGAGAACCACCACTCACTCTCCGTAGCGTCCAGACTGTGGTGCGTAGGGAGATCCAGGACTCTGTTCTTGGGCCCCTATGCCAGCTTGAGGCACAGGTGGCACAACTTACGGGCATGCCTGTTGCCTGGCCTACACAGCCCCCAGCACAGCCCCGCCCTGAGCAGTGAAGGAACAGTGGCAACTGCCTATGGGTGGGGATATCAGTTCCACTGTTGCCATCTGTGTGCTCATGGTCGCTGGATATCCAAACCTCCGTCCCCGTCAATTGTGTAACCCCCCCACACGTGTCATACACCGCCCCTGTATGTGTCTTGTTTGTCTTGTCTGTTGACCTACCCAACCTACCTCCCCAGCTATACCGACTTCCTTCACCTGACATACCACTCTCACCTGAAAAAAAAAAAAAAGGGCACTCTGTACCCACAAAAAAATTACACCCCATACATAGCTGCCCATTCCGCACACATGTCTGCTGGATATGGAAACTATCAATTACAATTGGCTGTACAAAAAGTATTATTGTTGTCCTGACACCTCTCTCAGGGGTGGAAGGTTTCAAATGTCACACCAAATTCCATACATATGCACAGCTGTTGCTGATGAAGAAATGGCCAGCTATGGGCCTTACCTACATCCCTCCTGCAAATCCCAAGCTTGTTTCCCTACTGTCTTACCCTCTTTGTGACCCCTTTTTCACCACTTTCCTGTCTCCCCATTTTCATTTCTTTCAAAGAAAATAACGCGGGTGTGCGCCAGAGTAAGCACTGTTAAGTGGTTGTAAGCGGGTGTGCACGTGTGTGCGCGGAGCTAAACGCCAGTGCACCTGCATGAGCTCCGCACAAGCCAGCGCTAACCCGGTTACACCTGCTTAAAAGTGCCTTAGTCATTCTGATTGACAGGTCCTGTAGTCAGTTCAAAAGCAAAATAAAATCCCACTGTCAGTCCCAAACCCAGAACCTTGGAAACAGTAATCTGCATGACCTACCACTAAGCCAGGACTCTTATACAAGAACATTGTGCTAAAATAAATATATCATGTAATAGTAGGAATGTATGTAAAGGGAATATAGGATGTGTAGTACACAAAGCATGTAATTTAGAATTACTGTCAAAACTAGTGAATTTCCATAATAGTAGTGTGTGAACAGAAACAGCCATGCTAGTTGGTAGCTAGTAGGTAATAATGTCAGTTAATGTACATATATAAATGTATGTATATTTACATATATATATATATATATATATATATATATATATATATATATATATATATATATATATATATATATATATATATATATATATATATAGTTGTAGGTGTCATTGTGCATACACACTTACTACAGGGAACAGGAGACAGGAATGGAGAAATGTGAATCTACAACACAGCCTGAATAATGAGAGAGATACTAACCTTTACACTCACAGAACAGTGTCCACAGCATACCAGCATGGTCCCTGCCCTTACAATCTGAAAGGGCAACACCTATATCACATACCCTTTTATAGCACTGTCCTGAAATCACAGTGAGAACTGCAAACAGTACACAACTGGCTGCATGCAATTAGCAAATGCTGGCTTACAATTGGTGTAGAGCCCATCACATGGACCTATGCAGATACCTACAAAAGCATCCTGTACTAACACTCCACACATGCAATACGTTCATTGCACTGTCTGGAAGCAGACAGAGGGAGAGAGACAGACAGAGACAGAGAGTGAGAAAAAAAAAATACACACGCTACACACTGAGTCTAAGCTGTCAGCAGTGACAGTAGCAAGCCGTGCCAGCAGCAGCAGGAAGCAGAAGTAGTGGTAATGCAACCAGCTGCGACAAACACAGGTAATGTAAAGTAGCAGGTTAATAGTCTGCATACTGTGAACCCTCCAAATGTGTCATAGGTCTGTATCTATAGGTATGTCCATGTGATATGTTCTGTGTACGTAGTTCCACCAAAAGGGGATGACTATACATTACATGTCAGTCAGTGTTAGGCAATGATCCTGGCAGCAGTTGTCTGTGCGTTGCCCTCATCAATGGCTGTAGTGACTGTTTTGAAAGGTCAGCCAGGTTCAAAAGGTAGGATCAGCCCATCACAAAGGCAAAGTGGCCGGGAACAAGTGTCTGCAGGTACCCAATATCGCTGTATATGCGTCCCATACTGAATAATTCCATAGCTTAGCAGACCAGGCCGGTTATGCTTATGATGTGGTAGTTCTCAGGGTCAGTAGAGGTGCCTCCTTAGTGGTTGCCAGTGTCCAGGTACATATCCAGTAGTACGGCCGTGGGTAAATATCAGTCTTATATGCGGTTGTATGTCCTCTTGGAGTGCACGTAGCACACATCCAAGGATACCTTCTGGTCACAGTGATGCTGTGTATTCTGCTTTGCTGAGGGCAGCCCTCACCTGGACATGTGAGATGATAGGGAGGTTACATTCAGCTGTAATAAGTACTTCAACCTGTGGGGGAGAAGGAGGGGGGGATACGTGCACCGAACCTGTCTGCAAGAATGTTGCCAATATCTGTGTGTTCGGTGAATGTTAAGTAGGTGTGTATTAACTCAGAGCATATCTGAGGCATTTGGTCCATATGTGTAACATAACTGAAGAAGGCCCTGTGGTTATCAATAGTGTTTGTGGCCATTTCCCTCCCAGAGTAGGCCGTGGCCGTTGTTATAAGAGACCGTAGCATATTACCAGTGCTGACCACAGATGCCTTCCCTTAATGTGAATCTGCTCTGTCCTGCAGTAGCCTCCTGCTATTGTTATACAATCTGCCTCTGGCTGTGGTCCACCGGACAGGCTGCCTAACCTTTGTGCATAGGGTCTGGGTTAGAAATGTGTGTGCAAGTTCCATGCAATCTGTGGGATGTCCGTGGTAAGCATTCGCAAAGGGGTCAGCAGTGTGGGTTGTGGCTTCCACTGGCCCAGTGGGCTGCATGGATACCATCTCAGTCCTAACAAGTGAATAACTGTCTAATCACATACATATCATAGTAGTCTACTGTGCTGGTGGTGGTGGTAGGATATGTATATCCAGGCTGAGTAACTTATGTCTACATCACACTAGTGGATGGCGTTCCACATGCAATACCTTGGTATGAACCCCCAGAGTGAGGTTGTGCATTGGACCTGTCGCAGTGTGCTGACTGATGGGGCATGCTACTATGTTGTATGGAATGTGGCAGGTATTGTTGCACAGGTGTTGGCTGAGCACTGATATCTGGCCATGTACTTGTGTATCCACCATGAGACACACACATGCAACATATGGGAGTAGTAGTATATCACTACACTAGAATATCATGTATAGTATGTGCGCCATATATTGCTGACATAGTCTGCTGATATCCTGTTTGTGTTCTCTTCCAGGGAGATGGCGCGTCATCGTAATCCCGCCTACTCTGCAGCGGAAGATGAGGAGATACACCAGAACCTGGTGCGGGAGTATGACATACTGTTTTCCTGCACCAGCTAGAATCAGCAGGAGAGGGCTGCACTGTGGCAAGACATTGTCCGTAGGGTAAATGACATTGGCAAGCATAATAGGACATATGAGCAGGTACGACATCACTGCAGTGATTTAATCAGAAATGACTGACAGCGTGCGTCAGATATCCACAGGCAACAGGTTGCCACAGGAGGTGGGGTGGCCACACATCCCCCCTCACCAGACTGGAGGGGCTACTCCTAAGTGTTGTGGCTCCAACCCCAGAACAGCAACAGCAATACACCTGCATCATGATGAAGGCTGGATCCACACAGCAGCATGACATGGAGTGTGCAGGTAATATGCCATATGTACACTTGACTGTTCTGTACACTGTTAGTTTATGCATGTGTAAGGTGTGTCCGTGGTATGTAGCTGTCAACATAGTATGTAATTGTGCATGTATGATATTGGCAATATCAGCAGCTGAAGTGTGAAAGGCAACTGGTGTACTACTGCACTCTATCATATGCAGTATCAATGGCACAGTTGTGCCCACTGACATTACTCTCCTCATTTCTGCAGGTCCCTCCGGGGTTACAGCAAGGCAGGCCATCCATGCTGGTGAGTGTGTTTAACAATACCTATAATAGTCCTGATAGTGCTAGTAATACTAGTGTAACTCAGTAGTGCTCTGTGTGTATACTGTGGGGTGTGCATGTGTGCATGTGTGCAGGTGTGCCTGTGTCCACATGTGCATGTGTGCATGTGTGCATGTGTGCCTGTGTCCATGTGTGCATGTGTGCTTGTGTGCATTTGTGCATGTGTGCCTGTGTCCACATGTGCATGTGTGCATGTGTGTATGTGTCCATGTGTGCCTGTGTCCACGTGTGCATGTGTGCATGTGTACATGTGTCCACGTGTGCATGTGTGCATGTGTCCACGTGTGCATGTGTGCATGTGTCCACGTGTGCATGTGTGCATGTGTGCCTGTGTGCATGTGTGCCTGTGTGCATGTGTGCCTGTGTGCATGTGTGCATGTGTCCATGTGTGCATGTCTGCATGTGTGCCTGTGTCCATGTGTGCATGTGTCCATGTGTGCATAAGTGCATCACTGGTAACATTGTGTGGACACTGTAAACTGTGTTTCCTGTCTTCCTCCCACAGGTTCTGGTGCTGGTCTGGTGTCCTGCAGCAGGGAACCTGAATCTGGTGCCACAGATACTGGTAATGATGATATCTGTGTAATGGTACAGGAAGGTGTGTCAGGGTCCACCATTGGTCAGCCAATTGACAGTACATAGCTGTCAACCCCATCATTGCGCACAGTCATCCTGCCAGTACATCCTTTGTCACCATTGTCCCTAGGTGATGGACAGGATACAGTGGGCATTGACCAGGATAATGTGGTATCTGTGGCACATGCTTCCCCACACAGCAGCCATGGGCAGGGTCCTGCAATGGTACCACACAGACAGTTGCCCATGGGTTCTTGTGGGAGCATCCATGGGCGTACTGCCTCTGGCAGACGTGCCCAAGGAGGTCTGTCAACCTCAGCTGTGTTTCGGGCTGTCATGCAGGCACAGTCGCATATGGAAAAGTACACCAGACAGGGTCTGAGGGAGCTGAGAGCATGTCGCACAGCCATGACTGACAGTATGCGTGACATCGCGGATGCTATCCGTAATTTCACCGATGTCATAGACAGACGTTGTGGGGACATATTACAGCAGTACCACAACCAAATGTCCATGAGCCAGGGCAATGGTGGGCGGTTGTGGCATTGACGTGGCCGCATGCCAGCAACAGCAGCAGCTGGCAGTTAGCGCGGATGACAACAGGCCCGCGCATGCCCCCATAGTGCCAGCAGCAGCCCCAGCAATGCTTAGTCTGTGCTGTCATCAGAACGCCCCAGGAGACCACGTGCACGTGGTTCTGGACAGTCCCAACAGGGACCTGTGTCCAGTCAACACACTCCCACTTCTGATGACAGTACCCAGTCTGGCTTAGTACTGGATACGGTCCGTAGCACCCCTGCAAGGTACAGGTACCGTGTCCGTGCCCACAGACACTGATCTGTATGACCTGCCAGGTACAGTCTGTGGCTGTCCACAAACCCCTGTATATGGCAGCCATGAGGTGGAACTGTGTGAATGCATACACACATGTGAAATGTTAGCACCTAGGGCTACCACATACACGCACACACTGCACCAACAGTGCCCCACCCTATACTGCTGTCCCTCACCAACACACATACACACACATGTCAATTGGTGGTATCAGTGGCAGACTCAGGCATACCTAATTCACACCCTGTGCATATGATGACACTGTTCCACCTCCTGCAATCTCCATCATCATTGTGGGAACAGGTAAACATGTTGCTGATGCACAGGGTGACTACATAGAAGTGTATTAGTAGTATCATGTTGGTAACAGTACAGTGTGCTGATTTGACTGTGTGTATATCCCAGCATGCCTGATGCAGTAACCGTATGACTGTCCTGAATTGTTATCTGCACCCATAGTATGTACCAAAGTGTAACAGCTGCACATTATTGCATGCCGGTGGTAAGGATGTCAACAGATAGCCACATACATGGGTAGCACAGGGGGGAAGCTAATGCAAGTAGTGATATGCAATGATGGACGTGTACAGTAATGGTGTCAAGTTGCCCACAACGACAATGCAATGTGGATGTTTGCGCATGTTGATATGTGTGCAGTACCAATGTAATCCAAATCACAATTAACTATGACATAATATCAGTTCTACCATGGGCATCTGCGCTGTGCATTCCTGGGTACATGTTGATAGTGCCTACATATTTGCACTGTTACCTACTGTTAGTGTTACCCCTTCTTTATTGTACAATGAACTAATTCCAGCCCTGCTTACTGTAGCTTTGTTTGCATGCATGTTCGCTTGGGGTTCCCTGGAACACTGCTTCCACCTGCAAGGCAGAGTTACAGTGCTTCTGTGGACTCCTAGTGACATCTGCATAGCGTACGATACGTATATCAAGTTTACACATGGCAGAATGTCACTGTCCGTTCTGTTCGCATGTACGTTGCCTGTGACACATTGCACATGTCTTACCTGGCATTTACCCATGTGTGCAGTCATATATGCCAGTGCTATGAAACAGTAGCAGTACACCCACACATACACACCTTCAGTATGTTGTTCCCCATTGGCCCTATGTGTTGGTACTCACCATGGCAATCACACTACTAGGGTAGCATGTGCAAAGGTAACCTGTGAATCACCTCCATGGTCCAGTTGTGGTTTATGTGAGTCATGTGGCAATGTCACAGCTGCCAAATGTATGCAGTCAACCATCACCCTTGGCCAGGAACGTACAACACATGTGTGGGATGCCACCAAATAGCCAATCTGGGGAGTGAGCTCTCTGAACCCAGTAATGCCATACCCTGTCAGGTGGCATGTCATACTACAGTGACTACAATACCAGTCAGACATAGACACGCACTGACAGCAAGCTGAACACACTGGGGCATACGTGTGGACTCAGAATAGCATCCTGCCTGAGCATCACACACCTCCACAGCTGGCACACAGGCATATGTTACATTGGAACAGAGCACATGCCACACATGGCACACACATCCCATGTGCCACACACTCACAGCCTTTAGGGCTACACAACACACCTGCTACAGATGTGTCAGGTACCTGTCTTGGGCGCTGCAGTGGGGTCCTGCTCAACAGGCTGTATATGGTGAAGGTCACAGTGATATGCCTCAGGGGCACTATGGTCCACCACAAAACACATGCATACAGGTCAGTCAGAGACTTGGACACATATGACTCAGTCATTGACCATGCCACTATGGATAACCTGAGACATACCTCCCTGGACTACATGATAGGGAACATAGAAGGGATCTCTCAGCATGTGGCACAGGCCAGTATGAGCCTGATCTTAGTTGCCATCATACCCTCACCAGGTATGCTACCACTATATGTAGGAAGGGTGTTGTATGTCTACATTCTGCTCAGTCTCCAATGTCATTCATAGGGTATCCGCTGGCTGTCAACATGTGCTTACATGCTAGGGAAGCCACAATGATGTGCAAGGGGCAGCTTGCACGTGACACCCATGGCCCAATGTATATTGGCGAAGCTCCTTGATACACACATACTGCCTTATGCTGCAGGACATGGATTACATAGCCAGCTCTGTGGGTATCACACAGGTTAGGACACTAACAGTGCTGCTACACAACACCAGCAGTGTACACCGCAAGATGCATGCACTGGACACTGTCCTCAGCACGGTGAACTGCAATGTCTGTGCAGTACCAGAGTCCTGATTCATGGCTCACAGGTGCAACCCATCACTGCCAGGTTATGCCTCATACCATGCCTGTCATCCCCTACACATGTAACACACATACAGGGGGGTGGTATCCCAAAGCACCACAGATACACACACCTCCAGGTTGTTGGCACAGCACAAAGCATCAAGGCCTATTCATGTGCAGCTAACAGTGTGTTGGACTGCCGTCTGGTTCATAGCCTGGCACACACAACCCTCCCATACACAGGAAAACCACCTATCCTCCATAACAACACTGGCAATATGACAGTCTCAAGAACTGTCTTTATATGGCTGGACTGCATCCAGCCAAACATTGTGCGTGAGCATTACTGTAGCTACAACACACTAGTTGAAGGGTTCCCAGCATGTGGTCACTGAATTGTAGTGGAATGACATGTTACCACTCCCACAACAGGTGGGAACATGCAGCACCTGTACATCAACTACATGTAGACTATATGGCCCAGACCAGATGTGTATCCCCTGCTGTAGGTAATTTACCATATACACCCACACTGTATAGACACATACCACGTGCAGCCCCTGCACAGTAAGAAACAGTCATATTGTTATGCATTGCAAATACCATTTATCTACTCGAGGCATGTTTCAGACATGGTAACTACTGCAGGTCACAGGTATTTATGTGTATGTGTCACACACATACATCATGTGTGCAATGCCATTGCTGGTTTAGGCAATGGCATGCATTGTTATGCACAAAGAACCACACAAGGTCATAATGTGTGACACAACCACACGTGGCAGTTGTGGGTTACCAAAACATACCTATCTGTACTCTGACAATGGTAATAGACCCAGTAGCAGAGCGCACTATTGGCATTACTGGCCAACTAGCCCTGTTTGGCTGTGCTGATAGTATGGTGACATCCCCTGTGTTTACTGGGGGAATATGCAGCATCTGGTGTATTGTAGTATTTGCCAAAAGGATTTGTTTTCTTACACTTGGATTTACACACACACTACTACCCCCACACACACACACGCACACTTGCAGGATTCATACCTCTACCTAACTAAGTCACGACATGTGAGAGAGACGCATTAGTGAAGCGCACTATTCGGATTACTAGATGCTTCATCTTCTCTGGCTGTACTTATAGGGTGCTGACATCATCAGTGTTTTGAATGGGTAATGTGCATCAGGTAGTGTGATCTCCTGATTGCCAAAACTAGCATGTTTTTCATACAGAATTGCACACACAAACTCCCAACATCCCAACACACACACACACTTGCTACTTGCAGGTTTCAAACCCCTACCTAACTATGTTATGGCACTTGAGAGTGGCGCTGTAGCGGATTGCATTATTCTGATTACTGGTAGATGTTTCTTCTCCAACTGTATGTATAGGGTGCTGACATCATCACTGTTTGGAAAGGGTAATGTGCATCATGTAGTGTGATCTCCTGATTGCAAAAAAGCACATGTTTTTCATACAGAATTGCACACACACAACGTTCCCACATCCAAACACATGCCATTTGCAGGTTTCAAACTCCTACCTAATTATATTATGACACTCGAAAGAGATGCATTAGCAGAGTGTGCTATTCAAATTACTGGGAGGTTTCCCTTCTCCTGCTGTACTTATAGGGTACTGACATCATCCGTGCTGAGATAGGGGAATGTGCATCCTGTAGAGTGCTTTCACAGTTGCCAAAAGGGACATCTCTCTCTCACACACACACGCACACACTGGACAGTTGTAGGATTCAAACCCCTATCTAACTATGCTCTGACACTCACGACAGATGCATTAGCAGAGCACGCTATTCGGATTAGTGGGAGGTTTCCCTTCTCCTGCTGTACTTATAGGGTGTTGATATCATCCGTGCTGAGATAGGTGAATGTGCATCCTGTAGAGTGCTTTCACAGTTGCCAAAAGGGACATCTTCTTCACACAGACTTGCACACACACTAACTCCCCCTCACACACACTGGGCAGTTGCAGGATTCAAACCCCTACCTAATTATGTTATGACACTCGTGACAGACGCATTAGTAGAGTGCGCTATTTGAATCATTTTGAGGTTTTTCTTCTCCTGCTGTACTTATAGGGTGCTGACATCATCTGCGCTGAGATAGGGGAATGTGCATCCTGTAGAGTGCTTTCACAGTTGCCAAAAGGGACATCTCTCTCACAAAGACTTGCATACACACTAACCCCACACCACACACACTGGGCAGTTGCAGGATTCAAACCTCTACCTAACTATGCTATGACACTCAAGACAGATGCATTAGCAAAGCGTGCTATTCATATTACCGGGAGATTTGCCTTCTCCTGCTGTACTTATAGGGTGCTGACATCATCAGTGTTTAGAAAGGGGAATGTGCATCCTGTAGTGTGTTCTCCTAGTTGCTAAAAGGGATATTTCTTTCATACAGACTTTCACACACACAAACCCCCACCCACCCACACACTGAGCATTTGCAGAATTCAAACCCCTACCTAACTATATTATGACACTTGAGGGAGACACATTAGCAGAGTGCACTATTCGAATTACTGGGCATTTGTTCTGCACCTGCAGTATTTATAGGGTGCTGACATCTTTATTTCTACAGAGGTATGTACATGTAGTACTACCTGTCAGGTGGGGGATAGCATATATATGCATTTGCAGCAACCTACGTCAGGGTCAGATATGCACATCGCACTGGCAGGTTATGTTCTATACCATGCTTTGTGACCACAGGACCTGTAACACACAACACAACCAGTCCAGAACACCACACACACATCCAGGACACACAATTAGCTTCCCTGGGATCAGTGCTGGGATATGCATGTGTTCACATACACTATTCCAGTTGTCAGTGCCGGGATATGCATGTGTTCACATACACTATTCCAGTTGTTAACATCAGGTACAGGCATATTGTGTGTGAGAACTACTCAGGCCTCTACCACTTTACCCTACAGCCACTACAATTTGTGGGTCCATGTGCTATGGCAGAACCGCACACCACAGCCACATGGGGGATACATATTGCACCTGTCCATCTGCAACATGGGTACTCACTGTTCCACACCAGAGGTAGACCACCATTGTTGATATCTGACCATACCCACCTTTCCCTGGACATCCATATCCCATCTCCACCTCCAGGCAAGGTTGTCACTGCACACAAACTGTATTTAGCACAAGCAGACTCTACACTTGTGAAGACTGGGGTGGACGACTTCAGAGGACCCATGCTGGGGGACTATACTGGCCAATCAGCATAATCCTTGACAATTGCATTCTATGAGCATGTGTACGGTTTGCATTGATCATGCTATCCCACATATACCCATGACTGCTCCACAACAAGACACCTGTCAGGTGTACACCAGCCATATATGAGCCGTACAACAGACAGAGTGAGCTAATACATTGCAGAGCTGTAGCCCACAGAGGGAGGACATCTGTGAACAGTTCCGGCACGGCACTTCATTCACACATAATCATCACAACACAGTGTTGACAGTGGAATTGTCCAGAGAATGCAGATAGGGCTCCCCTTAGTCTGTTATTGATGGCCACTTACTGTTAGAGATCCTCAGCAACCCTCTTCCAGCACACACCGACAACATGGCTGTGGCTTAGCACATTCAAACCCTGGGATCTCCACTGTGCCCCTGCTTGACAGAGGCACATCTCACTAGCCTTACACGTTGCCTTATGTGACCTACTTTACAGTGGCACAGTAGCCTACTGTACTGGGGATGCAAATTCCAAGCACACTCTGGCTGAGGTGTCATTCCCTAGGGCAACAAGCCTAGTATTAACCTCTACACCCATATGTTCAATTGTCAGATGCACAATATTTGTTGTGCTGTTATACTGTTTGCAGGTCTTTATTGCCATAGCAATCCCTGTTCCTATGACCAACTTGTGTATCTGTGGAAGATGTTTGCATATGACGGCGATCCACTATATCACTTATGTCTCTGTAGTCATTTACTGTGTGCACTGGGCAGATTGCTGTGTTGTGGTTGGTTCCTGGAATGACACGTACAAATACCAGATATGTGTGGCCAACTGCTAAACGGAGATATGGCCTAAGTGTGTGAGCATGCCCAGTTCAGCCTTTCCATGGCATGTTGTCTGACATATGCCTCATTTATCAAACTGTGCGAGCATGCCCAGTGTGAGCTTTCCATATGTTGCACTCTGAAGTCCACCACATATTTGGGTGTGTGTGAACTTCAACAATATCTCACATTTATGGTTGTGTGTCGGGTGTCATGTTGCGTACTAACTGGCCTACTGCTTCATGTCTGCCACAACAGGGATTATACTGTGCCTGCAGGGATTGCATGGGATACTTTGCAGACAGTTGTCAACATACTTTCATAATGACCTAACACTGTAGTACCGTATAGTGTACTGGTTCAGTACTTTCACTGTGGTGGACAGTATCCTGGGCTTTAGTCCTATGACTGCTTGACATTTTCATAGTGAGCACAACAGACTGTGTAGGGGTCAGTTGTGCACATATGACCATGTTGCATTATGTTCAGATATGGACTACCTACACCAGGCTCGTCCAACATTGGTAGTGTATTCCACAACATGGGTGGACATTGGCAAACACTAGCGATGTTCCCAAGGCCATTTCTGATGCTAGTCATAGGGTGTGTTTCTCCTTCGACACACATTGTAACTGGAGTTTGCCATGACATATGTCATGGTTAGTATACTGTGCCTCCGTCTACCTCTAACATAACAGTGATACCCAGGGTTAGCCTACCATCTCCCATCCACTCATCAGGATTCCTCTTGAGGGGAGTCGATAGGTGACTCTCTTGCTGACCTGTACCGGGAGTTTACTGAAGAGTGGGGGTGCCTTCTGTGTTATGGATCATTCTGTACAGCTTGTCCTATATATGTCAGTGCTGGGGTTCAGGTCTCTCATGTGCATAGCTCACTGCCATTCAGATTGTACAAGGTGCAACATGTTCATTGATTCCAGGTTGGACATGGGTTCATACATCAGGCACAGCTTGCCTGTAGCTGGGCAGTATGTCAGTGTGTGGGGCTGCAGTTTGTTTACTCAGGCAACACATGGCATCTGTTCATGCTCTTTGCTACTCCTGGTGGGGTACTGTTGTGGACTTTACAGTTGATAGAGGTGTCTGCTGAGGTATATCCCACAGGGGCTATTGTAGTCAATTGTGACACTGATGGAGGATGACTGCAGAGCCACAGTGACCTCCCCTTATCTACATCTGCCAACCTTCATGTTTGGGTGGGTATATAGTATGTTTCTGCAAACACTACAGCCCCATGTTTGTCCAGTGCAGGATATCTATCACCTTTTGTCCCCAGGTCTCTCATTACATGTTAGGTACCTAATGGGTTAACACCCATGTGGTAATTTGTGGGCACTTACCGTATATCCACGGTGGTTGTCTATACACAGTTCTGCAATTAGCTTGCTGACATGGCTATGGCTCCAGTTGTCTGTTTGTAGGTGGCCCTTTTGTGGGTTGCTTGTGTCAGCTGGGGGTCGGATATAGTTGGCTGTTTGTACTCTTCTGCATACATGTTCAGTCACAGTCCTTCCATGTTGGCCTATACTTATGGGACATATATACAGAATGGGGGGTGCCCAGGACCAGGCCTTGTGGGATGCCACTCATATCTGCTTTGTAGTCTGATATGGATGCAGCATGTGTGACCATGTCAGTTCTGTCCTTGGTCTGGTTTGCAACCCCTCTACTGACATAGGGGTATATATTTAAGCTGGTGAACATATCCATACTGAACTCATAGGGTATTTTCTAGAAGCGTATGCACGGTCCAGCTATGTTGTGTGGACCACATTGCCCTCATCAATGACCTTAATGACTGCTTTAAATGGGTCAAACATGTTTAGGGGCAGGATCTGCAGTTATGACAGCCACACTGTGTAGGGTCCAGTATCAATAGGTCCACAATAGCTTTCTGTCTGCGGTACATACTGATCCTTTCCATAGCTGTGCAGACCAAGCTTGTCAGGATCCTGGGGTGGTAGTTTGCAGTATCCATTCAGGCAACACCTTTGTTGTAAAGGACCACTGTTGTTGTACACTGCTCTTTGGGTACATATCCTGTGGTAAGGCTGACATTGGGCAGTAGTGTGATTTGGCATTCCATTATTCTTGGGAGTCCATGTTGGCCTCAGCCCAGGACACCATCACATACCTATGCTGCTGTGTGTTTTGCTTTGCAGATGATGGCTGTTATCTCAGCATCTGCAATGTCAGGGGACCAGCAGTCTGCTGGGATAGATATTTTGCATTCTGGGGGGGGGGGTGTTTGCACTGCACCTGTCAGATTGTATGTTAGCAATATGTGTGTGTGTTTGGTATGTTGTTTGTAATATCTGTGTGATTTGGAGCATATCTGTGGATGCCCAACATGGTTCCTACCATCAGTTAAGTAAGCCTTGTGATTATCCTTAGTGTCCTGTACAATTTGTATCTTCATAGGTTCATGGCTTCATACTAGGCTATCCCCCCTAGGGCATTAGTAAGCCTAGCCAGAGTGTGTGTGTCTTTCGCCGCCCCTTGCTATGTGACTATTATGGCCATTTATGAATTTCTTTACTGTGCCTCTGTCTGGTCGTGACACAGTGAAGACCCCCAGTATATATGTACGATCATCCATTCTCTTGGCAATATTCCTGTTGAGGGGTGTCAGTGAGGGGCTCTGCCTAACATGGATTGGGATCCTGTTTCTGGGTGTGGGGAGCCTCTGGGTTATGTATCTGTCCCTCCAGCACATCCTATTTCGTTATGTGTTGAGGCTGACATCTGTCACTCTCACAGCTCCAATGGCTTTGATTTCCTGTGGTGGAGCATGTCCATTACTCCTGTGTTGGACATGGCCTTGTACAACAGACATACAATGCCTCTGTGTAGGCAGTCTGTGACTGCATTCAGCTGTGGTGTCTACAGCCAGGCAGCATATGACATATATTTCACACCCTTTATCCTCTTGGTGGGGTAACTATGAGGTCTTCGAACCGCTGCAGGTGTCACGTATGGTACATCCCATATGAGTCATTGTACTAGATTATGGGTCTGATAAGGGAACAGTACAGCGGCACAGTGACCTCTGTTGATGTAGATGTGAATCCTTTCATGATACGGTGTCCAATATCGACAATCTTCCTAGCCACATTGGCATTGTGAGTGTCACATGACAGATTACTGTTGACTTGTGTCCCTAGGTCCCTGATTACTCCTTGCATACATAATGGTTTGCCACCTATGTGGTAATTTGTGTGTACCTTGTCTGGTATTTGGTGGGACATTCATACTGTCCAGTGTCTTCAGGATGTCTGGGTGGAGTTCTTGTGTGTGAGAGTGTGGTCTGTCACATGCTACAGACTGTACAGCAGTTTTGACTACACTTAGGTGCACATGGGTGGTCTCCGCTGCTTTGTGCATTGTCAGTTACCTGGTCGTATGGGTGTCTGTGCTGCATATGAATACTCCCCCTCCTTTGATGTTTTGGTCCAGGTGTTGGGGCCATAACGCATTGACGATTGGATGGGAGAAAGGAAATTCACCCCAGGGATCACGTCAGTCGCCCTGCTAGACAGGGGTCCAGGAAAGTAAATAATGTGGGAAGAAATAGTCAGGGAATTGGCTAGGCTTGCTAGGGGAACCTATGAACCTATATGTGGTATAACCTGGTAGTACTAGTGTGCTATCACTAGGCTTGCAGCAGGCTTCTGTCACTGCACAGACATCGATGTTCTCCATAATGGGAAGTGCCTCAGGGGCATGCATATTGCAGTTTACACATCTGGCATTGGTCAGCATTACCCTTATGTTTCTTACCACTTATGTTTTCTAGGGTGGTGGGTAGTCTTTTTGGCCTTGCCTACATACGGCTCTATGGAGGTGGCAAAGGCCTTATCCGGTATCCAGACGCACAGGGGTAACAGGTGCAAGCCATCCCTGGAACAGCAGCATGGCTTGTCATGCTTGACATCTCAAGCAGACAGACATTAGACCCTCTTGGACTGACAGCTGTAACTGTGCCACCTGTTAAACATGATCATTCTGTGTTTGTACTGTGGCATCATTCTTGGTGAGGGTTGGATGCTGCACATGGCCAATGTCATACCGGCCTGGGGTACATACTCAGAGAGTTCATCCATGTCTCTTTTCATGTAGACCAGGGAGGTACATCTCAGGTCATTCACACCAGCATGGACATTGAGTGCATCATATTTCTGCTTGCTTTGGGGTGACCTGCATACTTGTGTTATGTGGCATATTGTGGAAGCCTACAGGCAGCTTACTCTACCCTTTCCCTTGTTCAGTCTGCTGAGTGGGACAGCAGTGTGTCTGCCTATACAGACACCTATTACAACTGTATCAGGCATGTTGTTTCTCCTTCTGCCCTGTGACTGTTTGGCACACCAGCTTTGTGTACTATGCATTGCATGTGCTATGTTTGGAGGTTGTGGTTGCTTGTGATCTGCTTTGGAGGCTTCTGTTGGTATGGTGTGTTTGTAATTAGGGCCTCCGGGAATGGTTTTCTGTGTTTATGTGTTTGGTTTACAGTTGTGGTAGGTCTATGTGGGACTGGGTTTGTGGTGTATGTGGTTACCTTCTCCTCCTGACTAGTTTTGACAGTACTGAGTTGGGGGAGCTCAACCTCTGGTTTGGATACACGGTTGCATCTATCACATATATTTGTATTTATTGGGGGGAGTTGTGGTTGGCTGTGTACTTGGGACAGGTGCCACATTGCCTCTGGATTCACAGATTCTACTTGTTGTGGCTGGACTTAGTGGATTGTATGTGTGGACATATGTTATTGCCATACTACTGATCAGTGAATACTTCCCTTTTTATGTTTGCTCTATCATGTGGTAGCTTCCTCATTCTCTTGCATGGTTTGGTAATGGCTGGAGTCCAGCATGCCAGATGCCTGCGTGTATGGCATTGTGTGTTGTTGTTATTTGTGATTGCATACTCCAAGCATTCCTGGCTGTGTTCAAGAAATGCCTGTATAACATGTTCTACGGTGTGTCCCATATTCTGCACTTGCACAGGGCCTTTCGTGGATTCCACATCAGTTTGGAGGGCTGCAACCTATGCTTTACACATGTTTTTCACTGTGGTATTCTGCCCAGGGACTGGGGTCGGGATGTGTATATCCAGTGTGATTACTCTATTGTCTGGTCTTACCAGTGAAGGATACACTTCTCATCTTGCCATCCAGTACACACGTTGCTGATTATCACATCCAGTATGCTTACCCCTCTTGTGGGAGTGGTACGTTGTTCCTGGGCATTTTGGTTTATGGATTCTGGGAACTTTACTCCGACTGTGTTGGTGCTAGTATAATGCTCCCGGTGTATGTCTGGGTATTTTCAGTCAAGCAATATAATGTGGTTTGGGGGGCTTGATATATTCATATATTCCAACATAGGCCAGGTGCAGTTCCTGGTATTAGGACAGTAGTCTGCAGCAGGCTATATACAGGGAGGCAGTTTTAGCCATTGGTATTTGACCATGGCTAATCCATGCTGCTTCTTGTTGTGGTACCAACATGGGGGTGTGGTTATCCTTGACATTTATTGCTAGTCACCCTCCTTTTGCAGCTTGTTCCATGTTTTGCGGCTGTACAGCACAGTATGAGGTGTGACCTGGTAGTGTTAGGGTGCTGATAAAAGCCTTGACCCAGTTCTCTATTACAGGACTAATATCTACATTCTCCATACTGTGTGCTTTTACACTGCACACATCTTGCTGTTTAGACTTCTGGCATTGGGTAGCATTACATCTAGGTTCCTATCCCTTGTGGTACCTATGAAGGTGGGTTTGTGTTTTGAGACTTACCTATTCAGGACATGCTGTGGGTACTGACAGCCTTTGCCTGTATCCATGGGGCATGGACTGATAGGTGCATGCCACCCCTAGCAGGTGGTGCATCTTGTCATGCTCCGCATGTCTTCCCAGCCTGAAACACATTGGCTCCCCTTTGACTAACTGCATTACTTCAGACAGTTATTGCACTTGATCATCCCATCGTCATTTTGTGGCTTCATGCTTGGTGAGGGTGGATGTTAGTCAGGGTGCTCAGGTTTGCATAAAGTACATGGTGTTGCATTACTTAACACATGGCATTCATGCCTCAGGTGGTGCTGTAGGGCTGCCTCTGTCGGATGCGCATATTACACTCCCTGTACATGTTTGTGAGCAGGTCATGTCCTTTTAGGCATCCCTGTTATTATTTGAGTGAGTCAGAGGGGGTATCATTCCCAGGGTTCCTACTGAGCCAGTGTATGTGCTATGTGTTGCCTCTTTGCCAAGGCCAGGGCATACTGGGCACGCCTCCTTCTGCCTACTGGAGCAGGCTCAGATTGTTCCTCCTCTGAGTCATGCTTTGCCTGTGATGGCCTTGGCAATGGTGGGGGGCTGTTTGGCCCAGCCCTATGCTGGTCCTGCTGCAGCTGTTTTCGCAAGATCATATTAAGTAGCATAGCACATACCATGACAATTTGGGTACATGTAGTTGGTGTGTACTGCAAGGCTCCACCAGATGTGTCCAGACACCGGAACCGTGACTTGAGCAGCCCAAACACACACTCTATTACATTACGTGTTTGTGCGTGTGCCTCATTATGGTGTTCCTGTTCAGGTGTGTGTGCGTTTCTGATGGGTGTCATCAGCCACGGCTCCAGTGCATAACCTGCATCCCCCACTAGGTGTCCGTGTGGGATGTCCCCATTGGCAAATGTCTGGTACAGCTGCGTCAAATGCCAGATGTGGGAATCATGGTAACTCCCAGGGCAGCCAGCACACACATTCATTATTATGCCCTGGACATCACACACAACCTGGCAGTTGATGGAGGGGAAGCCCTTGCGGTTAATGTAGGCCCTACCCCACTCACCGGCTGGTGCTTTGATGCGTATGTGTGCAGTCTATTGCACCCACTACCTCAGGGTATTCCGCTATTTGCTGGAAGAGACGCATATTGCTGGCCAATACCTCACGGGCATTGGGGAAATATACATGATCACCGACATGTGCTGACATGGCATCCAGGAACTGGTGCAGTACCCTGGAGGCTGATGCCTGTGATATCCCCATCATATCACCAGTTGGTCTCTGGAAGGTACCTGTTGCTAGTATTCTTAGGCCAACACATACCTTGGTTTCCAGTGGGATAGGTTCCCCTCTGTTGGTTCTGTGTGTGAGGTGTGGCCTGCACAGCTCAACTATTTGCTGCAGGAGCTCTCTGTCCACTCTATAGCGCTCTACTATCTCCAGCTCATGTAACCCATGGTAGGTGACCCTGGGCCTGTACACTCTTCTCCATCTCCTCACTGTGGGTTGTCTGGCACCATCTGCATTGTCACCACCCTCAGCAAGTCGCCTATGTCTCATTATGACAGCTATGGCAGCCCCTAACATTTCTGCTCTGAGTGAAGCTTTTTCAGTTATCACTTCTATTAGCTTACTCCTGTCTTGCAGTGTCTCTTGAGAGAAACATCCTGCACTGCTGTTTGCAGAGTTTTAAGTGCTGGGCTGGGCTACTATTCTGCCTGTGTAATTGCCTGCTTCTAATTGTTTTCACCTGCTAGCTTCAACAGTATTCCCTGCTATCTTCCTACTAATTCTGTTGCTTCCTTTTTCCTTTCTGTTTCCTCAGGGGGGAGCAACGTGCATACCAGCAGAAACACTCTCACAGTGGCTTACACGTGCACTCACACGTGCTTACATGGTTCAGAATCTACTTATTCAGGTTAAAACGCGCGCACACCCACGCAAACACTGTTACACGTCTGCCAACAGCCTCCTACATGCTCATGCTGCCCTACACGCGCGCACACCAGCGCAAACAGTGTTAAACATCTCCCAACACGCTCCCGCATGCTCAGTCTGCCTTACACACGTGCACACTGCCCTACTCACGCTTCATGGCGCGCACACCTGCACGCCCAGCAAGAAACTTTAGTGTAAGTAACAGTGTACACCTTCCATTTCTTGACTTTCCCAGACTTATCTTGTGGCACTCCTCTTTCCATGATCTGTTTCTGTCATCTGTCATGTTACACTGACCTCCAATGAACTGCACTTCTTTATACCATTCCCCCCTGTGATGTCACCTATCACCTACTCTATTCCTCCCCCTTATGTATCTCTTACACTACTCAGACTGTGCTCATTTGCTATGTGACTATGAGATTCAGTATCCTAACCCTCATTTACATGACATTGCCTACTAATGCTTAGTTACATTTCTTACACTCAGCTTCCCCCCTTAGCAACCACTACATGGTGTCCATGTTGTTTTTGGTCTGCTGGTCCCTGCATTGTCATTCCATGTATTGTATAAACCCCACATTTGTGGGTTTATAACCTTCATTTTTATGTTTTTATACAGCACAATCCGTTTGCGCAGGGCTGCGCTGGGTATAAATTTATATTTTTATTATTTTTGCATCAGGTTACCTTGCCAATGGCCACATATTTGGCCATTGGCATGCTGCCTGAAACATATGCACCCTTTATTTGGAGCTGACATGGCTCCATTGTGGAATTTGCAGAAACGTACTCAGTTGTCAACTGAGTACATTTCTGCAGCTAAAATGTCTCTTACACGGGCTGGTTTCTGCTTCATGGATCGCTAATATACCTCATTTGCATACCTTTCGGCTGAAAGTGAGGTATTTAGCATGTCCACGCCCAGTCCGTGTAAGAGACGTTTTAGCTGGTCTCTTACACGGAGTTTAGGGCTCTTCCTGCATCGCGAGGCTTGCATGGAGTGTTACACGTCTCTTACACTCCGTGCAAGCCTTCGTGAATCCTGCCCTAAGTCAAACACAGCAGTTTTTTGTCACAAATATTTTCTTACAAGGTATGAAGGTAGGAAGGTTCTTACAAGGTAAACACATTTCAAAGCCGAAATCTGTTTGTGCAAATAGTTTCTTGCCCATTTGTCATTTGAATATCTCTCATAAAGCATATTTCATATATTTATTTTATTGCAGAAGATAGCAGACAGACCTCAGTGTTTTGAAAAAGCTGCCAGCTAAGAGAGAGAATATTTTTGTGGATCAAGATCTCATACTCTAGAAGCCTGAAGGTTTGTTACATTTTGTGGTTCTGCTGAATCCGCAAAACTAACATCAAATGAGTTTATTTTAGCCAGTACACCATGAATCTTAAAATGTATATAGCTTTTAGATTTGAAGATGATTGATTCCTGCCTGTGCTGTACTGAGAAAAGCTATGCATCATTTTAAAAACTGTTAAGGTAGAAAAGTCAAGTTTTTAATTATAAGAAAACAGTGTTTAGAAGAAATGCTGTTACTAGGGAATGCATATTGCCACAGTCATTTCAGAAGGCAAAAAAAAAAAAACATTATTTTCCTGGCATAAAATGCTAAATGTCACATAAAAGCTTTATAACATGAACGCATCCCTGAGTGACTGTAATGTACTCTTTTAATTATTATTTGTTTAGTCACCCTGATTTTTGTTTCTGAATCTGTTTACTGGAAAATCTGCAGAGACTAAGACGTGCATGAAATGTTACTGAAACATTCTCTCTGCAAGCATTTAAAGCAAACAACTCTATTATGTGTGAATTTCAACATATTTTTATTGCCTATTTATAAGTTAGGGAAACATGCTGGTATGTTGACAGACAAGCCTTCATAGAGAAGTATTTCCAGTATGTTCTCAGTTAAGCACCACTTTCCAATCCACATGACCTGTACTGCAGGAAATAGGTCTATGTTTGCACAGCTTCGAGCTGTTTTCAAGTGAAACAAATGTTTATGGTATGATGTCAGATAAGCTAGCAGGACCTCTGCCATAACATCATCTGCCTGCCATAAAGTGATTCAAGGTGTTGATTATGGCATAAGTTACAACTTTAGACACTGATGACCATTTTAGGAGCTTAGAAAGTTGTTATCCTTGAATTTCCTACTTAGTAAACCTGGCAGCCCTTCTGATGCTGGCTGTCATTTCAAGAGTTATAAAATACAAAAAATTAGTTCAAAATAGCCATAGTTTGTAGGAACAGAAAACTGTTAATGGCAAGCATCTGGTTCTTGACAGCAAAGATAAATGTAAGAATCTATAAGGTTTGATGCAGAAAATGCACATAATAAAAATATTTTTTTTTATGAAGAAAAATTATTATTTTGGTGTCAGCAACCAGTGCTTATGAATGGAGAGTTTGTAAATGGCCAACAATTTGATGTGCTTTTGACTGTATTATTGTCACCAAACGTCCTAAAATAACTTCTTAATCATATACTTTTTGAGCAGTTTTTTTTTTTGTCCATAAGAATGTTTTATGTCCTAGACTTGGTAGTTAGGTCTGTCTTGTTTAGTGTCGTTTTATTAAAATCACTGTAAAACATAAATGCCTGAGGGGGTTCCCTCCCTCTCCCAAGACTTTGTTTGTTTAGGTGTTTACATGTTACATCATACTTTGAGAGTACTAGTACCCTTTATAGGAAGTCCTATCAGCACTTTCATAACACCTCAAAGACCTTTTGAGTATCTTGTAAAACTAATATTGTAAGCATTGAGACTATCACAGTGAAGGCCAGAATGACGGATGCTGGATTGCAGTACTACTTCTAATGGTGCCAATGAGGGATTTTTTTATTCTTCAGTCCTTTTTTTAGTTTGTTTTGTACCAGCTACATTTGTAATTGTGTGAACATTGTGCATTACTGCAAGATTCATTTTAGCATTGTTTGTATATTATACATTCACTTATATATCCAAAAGTAGAAATGTTAAAGATAGCTCTCGGCGGTCTTAAACTGCGTTCAAAATACAATCAGTCTTGTAGCTTCTTTCACAGTTGTGACACGACTGGGATCTACTGCCAGATTTGAGTCTCATTTGGTCATTTATTACAGCATTACTGGTACATTTCCATATAGTCTGATGACTTAGTCTGTGGTAGGATTTGCAGTAATGTATTGCGAATTCTACTCCAGGATTTGTGCTTCAGTACTTTTTGAAGCTGAATATACCTGCTTAAAGTTGCATACCAGTGCATTTCTGTTTAAGTTGCTATTGGTTTTATCCCTGTTCTTTGAGAATTCCTCACCTGCACTGAAATGTTAAACTAACATTTTCTGAAACTCTAACGATAGGACTAAAGCTTCAGTTTGAGTCCTTCTCTTGTTTTAAAAGGCTGTCTCTGGCTTCTGCCCCTTCAGGTAATATGACCTCCAAAGACACTCCCTCTCCTCTTTCATTGCTATTGCCTGCTATGTAATCTATTTAAGAATTTTCCCACCCATTCTTTTCCATATATCTGGAATACCAAGTGCTCACCAGCAAACCAGCATTGCACTTTAGTAAACCTCCCATACTACAAATCGTCTCCTGCTCATTTTTCCAGAGATCTCAATTTGCTTGCTGCCCTTGCCACACTCTGAGGGGTACTGAGTTAATCCTGCTCTATCTTTGGCAGAAAAGAGATTTTTTTTACTGTTTTGCACTTCAGTTAACTCTATAGAATGTTACTGCTTTGTTTGTTCATCCCTAACATTTGAAATTGCCTTGTCAAGGTAGTTCAACTTGTTTTGTTGTAGTGTTATACACACAAGCAATCTTTTGTGGTTTTATTAGATCAAGAGGTTAGCAATGCAATTTACAGACACAAATTCCCAGGAAGGAAATTGTATGTATAAAACTTCCCTTAGAACTGAAACCTGCAACTTAGTGTGGCTGAAACAAAGCCATTGTGTGGAGGTAAGATTAGTACAGCTAGTTTGCATATTAAACAGTACTGCTATCAAATCTTAGCACAATCTAACTTGTCTAACGCCAAACCCCAGAAACTACACAAGGGGACCTCTGTATAATCTAGTCCATGAGCTACAATAGCCCATCCAAATACAAGTCCAGACAAAACAGATATGCAACAATGTAGCAATAGTCTCATGTTCGCAGACAACCATTTAATCCTTAAAGAAACAAACAAACACAGTTAGAGGGAAATGCATGTATGCAATCTCACAGACAAGCAACACTGTCAATAACACACACACACACACACACTGCATCCACCACACACACACACCAACTTGTACTGAGGCACTTAAAAGCAATCTTCCCAAACCTCAAAGGCCTCCTAAGCCTATAAACAGCAACACATATCCTCAGCAAATTCTAAAGCATTCGACCTAAGTGACACCAAATACCACACGTATGACTGCAGCCTGTAGAGTTCCAAGAGCAAAGCCTGTAAGGCAAGCCAACATATTATGCAAGACTCTTGCTGTACAACACATAAATGCCTTAATTACCAGAATGAACAAGAAGAAGATAACAGTTAGTTCACTATCTGGAGCTAGAATCTGCCAAGTCGTGCACGCACTCAAGTCACTGCACTACAGGAGCCAGTGTGATTCTATCATAGTCCATGTGGGCATTAATGGCCTGAGACATACTGCTTATATGAAGACAGACATTACTGATCTCTCTGAATATGTGTCTCAGCAAGTATGTGCAGACATTGAGCAACATTCTTCCTTCACCAAGGAAGATGCCACAGTATGGACAAAAGATGACTGACAAATAATTGGCATCGTTTCCGGTGACTTTCCAGGGGGGATTCAATATTTGTCAGGATGGGAAGACATGGTTAGCAAACAATTTTGTTTTGTAAAGAATGGTCTGCATCTGTCTTCCCTAGGCTTCAGAATATAGGCCAAAACTTTACCCTCCCATCCCCCATAGAGCATTTCTAGGCAATGCCAAATCGACAAACATATCAACATAGCAAATAAATCCCAAAGAAACCTGAAGGTATTATTGCTCAGAGCTAGGAGCCGAACCAATAAACTCCAGATGCTACAAGCGTTCCTCACACTGGAGAATATAGACATCTGTACATATAGCAAGATATGATTTAAATCTACAGAAAATACTCAGGCATTGCAAGGTTTCAGTGCCTTCCACTCACTTAGACCATCAGCTGCACAGACAGAAACAAAAGGTGAAGGAGTGTCAGTCTATATTAGCAGCAAGAATAACTGCATTGGTTAAACAGGACCATGCCCTGGAATTTATCCACATGCAAATCACCATAGACAAATCCCATACCATATCATAGTAAGCTACAGGTCACCTCCTATATCCTTATAATCCCATAGCTCAAATCTAGACCTACTGGAGACACTCACCATTAAACCAAATACCCTATTCGTACCAGACTTTAACTACCCCTCTATAGACTGGCATACATATACTGCCTCATACTCACACGCACAATGATTCCTGGACTTTATTAACACAAATACCCTTGACCAAATAGTGCACAAACCCATCAGAGGTTCAAAGATGCTGGATTTGGTACTCAAAATTTATGGGAGAGGACTGCACCCCCCCCCCCAATGTCATGTCCTCATTGGTAAAGTTGGACCACAAAACTGTCTTCTTCAAAATAAAATCAACTCAGTAACCCCAACAAACCCTGTAACAATTAGGAACTATTCCAAAACAAACATGCTATTAAGTGATAGTTTTTCAACATTTAATGCCTCTTCCAACCCCAAGTTCATATCAACCTATGCAGAATTGTTTCCAGAGACGCTGTACAACCATGTAAATGACTGTATAGAGGTTGCTGTACCTACTAAATGTAAACCCAAAACAAACTAAAAAACAAACCACACTGGTGGAATCATAACCTTAACATGGTACATAACAAAAAGAAAAAGTCATCACTAAAATCAGAAAGAGCAACTCCTATAAGGATAGAAGCTGTCTAATTAAATTGAACTAAGGGGACTAAGTCCAACAAGTCCAGTTAAAATGTCAAGCAAGATACTCTCACAGGCTAAAGACAACCATAAGGCCTTCTACAGCTATGTCTGAAATCTCAAAGGCAGCACACACCAGTGTGATAAACTGCTGGTTAATGGTGCCACCTTCACTAAACAGTGACATAGTGAATTTGCTAGCTGACAAATTCAATTCAGACCTCACCTCCCCCATGAAATGCCTACTAACATTAGCCCCTAACTGTGAACAGGGGCATGTCTTGTTTACACTAGCTAAGGCCAAAAACACAGCTTCAGTGAGCCCAGGCAATATCCCAGGATGCCTCCTAAGTAGCTTAAAATATGACCTATCCGGACAATTTGAGACACTTTTCAACTGCAGCCTTATAACAAGATTTTTACCATTAAAATGGAGCACTGCAAAAGTTATTCCACTTCACAAGGTTGAACTATCAACTGACCCCAGAAACAGCAGACCTATTAATCTGACTAATCTAATATGCAAACCCATGGAACAAATTGTTATGGAAATGATCAACAAAAATGTAGGTAACCTTCAGACATTGGACCCAATCCAGTTTGGCTTTGTCAAGGGAATGGCATGCCTACTAAACCTGTTGTACCTCTTTGAAAAGATCAGTAAGGTAATGGATGAGGAGAAAACAGTGCAAACTACCTAAATGAATCTGGGTAAGGTGCTGGATAGTTGACAAACTCACTGAACTGGACATAAACCCTACATAACTCACTAGATTGCCAACTGGCCCACAGACAGGACCCAGAAAGTCAGGATTGGTGATACCACCTTCACTAAAAAAACAGTCACCAGCAACGTACCTTAGGGCTCCATGCTGGGATCACTCCTATTTGGCATCTACTTCTCAGAAGTAAAGGTTAATGTCAAGGGCCTTTGGCTGATGAAGTTTGCAGATGACTGCAAATTTGAGGCTATCACAGATTGCTCTCATGATACAAACATTTTACAGGAGGGTCTAACTCAGACAAATGACTGGTGCCAAAGTCATGGACTAAAACTCAATGCCAAGAAATGCATTATAGTAACTTTTGGGAAAACTGCCACCTAGGGTAATTACTTCATTGATAAGACACCTCAAGTGTTTACCTGGAATATACCTCTCAACTGTCCAGATTTTTGTAGAATGTCCAGATTTTTGGCTCATATTTTTGGTCTTTTCCTCATAAAGTTTGTGGTTTTCAGCAAATCGCTGGGGTGATCTGAGGAATGAAGTCACTAAATAATGGCATACACTTGAATTTCAGAGTTCAAATCCTTCAGAAAATATATGGTGAAACCCTGTTATTCCAGCTACTTTCAAAGTGTATAAGAGCAATATTTAACATGTGTACCTATTTTTGGGCCTTCCCCCCATTTTATTAGGCTTTGTTCAGATTGCTTGCACTAAGAGGTTCAGTGGTATGCCTGGTAGTTAGGGATCTAGGAACATATGCAGACAGTAATCTGGCCTTTGACCAACATGTGACCAAGGTAGTAAGGTAATCATTCTATGTCACCCAACTTATAAGTAAGGGCATGGCATTGCAGGTCCAGGGAAGTCATAGTGTCACTTTATTCAGCTCTTATCAGACTCATCATTAAGTACAATGACCCCTTTGACATGTCTCTGACCTGGCATATGCAACTGCTGGGGGTTCCTATTAGAACCACGAATGCTTGAAATTTTGAATGGCATACAGTCAGCACCATATGATTGAAATTTCAAGTGTTCAGAGGTTAAATGTGATGGTGCCGTTTGGTGCAGAATGGGAGAATTTCCCTTTTCTGCACTGAAGTGCGATCTTGGAGTTGGTATATTTAAGTAGGGGAGGTGTGGGGAGTGCAAGGGGGCTTGCCTGCACCATTAAGGTAAGTTTTTTTTTTTTTTAATTATATATTCAAACTTTTCAACTTCGATCATATGTTGTCAAACATATGGGATTCAAAGTTTAGAAAGTTTGAATATATAATATCGACCCAACCGCTGGATCTCCTACAAAGGTTTCTTACCAGAAGAACCCACGGCATAAACACATTCTCCTGTATGGATGGCCATAAAGTCCTTTCTCCAGTCTGTCTCATACAGGTCACTGAGGGAGATCTATGCCTGTCACACAAAACATCCTCAAATCCAGCTCTGATGGACCTTTTGTACATCCACAAAATGAACAGCATCAGACCAACTAGATCCAAGGATTTAAATTTTGCTTGTAACATAAATAAGACATATTGGCAAGACAGGTATATGTCTCAGAGGATCCCCATGCTGTGGAACAGGCTCCCTATGCATGTGAAGCAGAGTCGATCCCTAATCCTATTCAAGTGTAATCTTGACCAAATGATGGGAAATTGGATATTCACCCAAGGTATGCCCCCCCATGTCTCTGATAGTTTGGGCATTACTGTCTGTCTCTGTCTCACATACTCTCTCACATATCCTCTAGAAACTTCCTAACTAATATACCCCATACTAATAAACATTCATGATACATAGGGACAAAATTGGGTTGGTTTGCATGGCTAGACATATTTGCTTTTTGGGTGAAGAATATTTTGTACCAAATGTACATGTTATGCACTGTAATGAAAAGTTGGCAAGTATCTGTCATAATTATCAAATCTGGAGATGAGATGTTCGGTGTCCTGCGGCAGCACAAGATAGTTAGAAAAGAAATATGTAGATAGGTAAAAGACAACCATATCTGGACCTTTCTCAAAACAGCGGTGAGAATAAACATATGTCACTAAATGGGCATATTACTGGTACATGGAAATGAGCAAATAGCCCACACAGACACAGTGGCAAAAGACTGACTAATACCACTGCTGTTGAAAACTAGCTGGCCAAACCCATGACAGTGTAAGTTATAGAACACAGCCCATCATTCGAAGAAAACAGTGGTAGGTGCAATACAGACAAGTACAGACATATCTCAGTATATAACACTGATGGCATGCAGTAATGCTAAGTGCAACACAGACAAAAACATTGATATTTCTGTATATAATGCAGCACACAATGATGCAAAGATGGAATAAACAATTCAGGTTGACATAACAGGCAACCTATAAGGAAAAGCAAGAGCACCCACAACTGCCATGTCATAGGGCTGGATTCAGGAAGGCTTACACGGAGTTCAAGAGTAGTGTAAGCCTCCGTGTAAGCCTCCCGATTCAGGAACAGCCCAAATATCCGTGTAAGAGACAGCTAACCGTCTCTTACATCGGACTGGGCGATCAAATGCTCAATACCCCATTTGCAGCTGAAAGATATGCAAATAAGGTATCTGAGCGATCCACGAGAAAGCAGAAACCAGTCCGTGTAGCGAGACGATGTTGCTTCTGAGAAATGTACTCAGCTGACAACTGAGTACATTTCTGCAAAATTAAAACAGAGCTATGTC